>NW_020940324.1:0-73455 GCF_900497805.2 Vombatus ursinus | reverse complement strand
GTGAAGTTTGGATTCAGTCAAAGGATCACACTTGAGGACCTAGAAGGGCCACATGTGTCCTTGAAGCTACAGGTTCCTCACCCCTGGTCTGGAAAATTCTGCTTAACCTTCTCATATTTGTGAAGTGTTTAGCACAGTGCCTGGCATACAGCAGGTGCTTAATAAATGCTTGTTCCCTTCCCTTCCCCCACCCCACAGACTCATTTTCATGCTGTGGGATTCTTGTCTGTGTATTTCCACACATCTTCCACAGAACACTCCCTGAAGGGTCTACTCAGTTTCCTTTGGCTACTAGTGCAACACTGAGGCTATCTGTCATTTAATAGACTTCTGTATCTGAAGCCAAAGGACCTGAATTAAAATCTCAGCTTTACCCCTTAATGTCTCTATTACTTTGCAGAAGTAACTTGACTTCCCTAAGTCTCAGTTTCCTCATTTGTAAAATGAAGGGGTCAGACTAGGTAGTCTTTGAGATCCCCTGCAGTTTCAATTCTTTAATCCTATGGTCCTTAGTCAATTATCCTAATTCTCTCTTCTCTCCCTCTCTGTCAACATATAACAGCTTTCCTTGATTTCTGGTCACATATACAGTCAGTACCTTGTAATTAATTAGCAAGTATTTATTATGCTTTTACTGTGTGCCAGTCAATAAACATTTATCAAGCACCCATTATGTGCCAGACACTGTGCACATAGTAGGTGTTTGCCCAATCTTTGTTAAACTGAAAGAAACCTCCCACAGTCCATTATTTTACCTAATACCCCTTAGAAAATGGTTTCTTTTCAAAACAACAAACCCAGAGACACTTAGTCTTCAAAATCAGCTCAGGAAGAAAAGTATTTGTCCCTGCATTTTTTAGGAGACCCTCCTGCTGGGTCCCAATGGCTCCTTAGATTGCTTCCAGTTGTGTTTATGGTAAACCTAGAACAGACAAATGCCTTTGTCCTTGTGAAAGATGGAAGAGTCGTAGGAGGCGAATTTTCATCCTAAATCTTTTAGTAGCAAATACTGGGTGGTGGGTTGGAAATGAAAAACACAAGGTTTCCTAATACGAAACAGTTCCTGCATTAGAGCCCAAGATCGGAAGGGAAAGGCATTAGTTTAAGATGGAAAGACAAAAAGTTTGGTTTGAGTTTGGCGGTGAGTGGGTTGTTTCTTTTCTTTCTTTTTTTTTTTTGGAAAGTGCCTGTTGAATGTTCACCACTCCCAACACTGAAATTCCTTTAGTCTTTCCGTATCAGATTCAGATCTGAAAATTTGACTGGAAGGGATCATGGGGCCATAGATTTAGAGCTCGAAGGGAAACTAGAGGCCGTCTCATCTAACCACCTTATTTTACAGATAAGGACCTGAAGGTGACTACTATATTCATAGCATGTGATTCGTCAGCCAGGGATCTCAGTCCCTGATTTTCCACTCCCATTGCCCCCATTCTAATCTAGGTCCTCATCATCTCTCACTCATTCTATGGTAATAGGCTCCCAGTTTGTCTCCTTTTCCTCATCCTCCCACCTCTTCTCTGAACCATCCTCCATACAACTGCTGGAGTAACCTTGGTAATACACAGCTCCAAATCCCGTATCCTCCAAGTTCAGATTCTTTAAATTTACCTTTAAAGCCTTCCACAATCTGCCCAGCTTTATTTCATATTACTTCCCATCATCCCTTGTTTTTTCCTATCTTTTCAGCTTTGCTCACACCATCTTTTGGACCTTACACCTTACATCAGCTCAAGTTTTCCCCATTTCCTATGAAACCCTCCCTGATTCTCCTCAGCCCAAAGTGATGTCTCTCTCTTCAAAATTCTCATAGTACTTATCTGATCTGTTGTATTATAGCCACATGTCTATAAAGCTTGTCTCCACCAACTAGAGTGCAAGTTCCTAGAGGACCTTCCTCAGTGACTAGCACATGTCCTTACACATTGACTAGAGACTCAATAAATATATATTAAATTGAATTGGATACAAAAATCTTTCCCAGGCCTCACTAAGGCTTTAAGTATGGTTTAGTAGGAAAGTGATGCTGCTTCTGAGGTCAAGTAAGATCTTGGTTCAAATTCAGCCTTTAACATTCACTTGTTCAGTCATTTCAGTTGTGTCAGATTTTTCATGAAACCACATGGGAGTTTTCTCGGCAGAGACACTGGAGTGGTTTGCCATTTCCTTGACCAGCTGATTTTACAGTTGAGGAAACTGAGGCAAACAAGGTTAAGTGACTTACCCAGGGTCACACAGCTATTAAGTTGTCTGAAGCTGGATTTGAACTCTTAACTCCAGGACTGGCACTCTGCGCACTATGGTGCCACCTAGCGGTTCACCTAGCTGATACTTTCTAGCTGTATGATAATGAGCAAATCTCATTATCTCTCCCAGCTTCAGTTATTTCATCTGTAAAATAGGGATAAAAATATTTGTAGTAACTACTTCAATCAATCAATCGTTCAAGTCAAGACAAAGCAAAGCAACAAACATTGATTAAGCATCTACTGTGTGTCAGGCATTGTGCTTAGCACTGGTAAAAGTAGAGAGAAAGACAGTCCCTGCCCTCAAAGAGCTTACACTCTAACCGGAAGAAACACATAAAAGGAAGCCTGGTGGCTTTGGGAGGGCAGAGAGGTACCTAAATGGAGGAATGGTGATGACATGCAGAGAATGAAAAATAGCAATTCTGGGAAGAAGTCATCGGTGGGAGAAGGGGACCACAGGGGCAAAGGGAGAAGGCAGCTGAGGCATAGTGGAGAACTCTGCAAAATAAAAGCACTTATTACACTATTCTGTGCCAGAAAGAAATAACTAGCACTTATATAATACCTACCATGTGCCAGGCTCTGTGCTAAGTTCTTCACAATTATTATCTCACTTAATCCCCACAGCAACCCTGGGAGGTAGGTGCTAGTATTATCCCCATTTTGCAGATGAGGAAACTGAGGCAGAGCAATGTTAAGTGATTTGCCCAGGGTCACATAGCTAGCTGGTGTCTGAGGCCAGATTTGAACTCAGGTCTTTCTGACTCTGGACCCAGCACTCTATCCACTGAGCCACCTAGCTGCCACAATTGTTCTAAGCAGTGGGCTAGGCAATGAGAGTACCAACACAAAAGTGAGACAATCTCTTCCGTCAAGAAGTTTACATTGGCAAAAGCTCTCACGAGAATCCAATGAGATTAAGTATCTAAAATTCTTTGTTTACAAAGTACTAGCATGGGCTGGAGAAGGAAATGGCCAGCCATTCCAGTATCTTTGCCAAGAAAACCCCAAATGGGGTCACAGAGAGTTGGATATGACTCAACAACAACAACAAAAAGGTAAAAGTTGGCTATCATCATCATCATCATCATCATCATCATTACAGTAACCCACAGCAGCACACACGCACACACACACTGCCCTTACATTACATATACACATTACACTATGTATTATATAACATTATATATAATGTATATTATATAATATATGATATATAATATATAATGCTATATATGATATATATAACATTACATACATTGTTACGTTAATATACTGTTCTTATCATGTTCAGTGGAGCTCAGATAGACATGGTTCTAGGATAGCTCACTATCTTGCTCTTATCATCATACCATCATTATCGTCATCAAGGGCCAACTCACTAAGCCTTAGTTGTGTTTCAATAATCCTGGCTGCCTGTCCCAGCTTTGATGCAGAGTGGCTAGGGGCCCTAGGGCGAGTCTTTCTAAATCTCTGTCCCTGCATCTGACTTCCCTCATTTTCAGAAACCTGTCCATCCTGCCTTTGGAGCTGGGCTGTGGTGGTTCAGACATCCTCCCACATTCTGGTCTTTATTCAAGAAAAAAACCAGACAACCCTCCATGCCTTCAGTTCACCCTCTGAACCTGGAAGTGAAAACAAGGCCCAATCTGTCTTGTGGATACATAAATCCGGAGCCAAAGAGTCTTACTTAAGCTTTGCAGTCAGGAACCTTTGTTGAAAAAAAAGGTCTGAGCACATCCAGGCAGGCAAGCAAAGGTTCTGTAAACATCACACACCAGCTCGTATAAGTTTTTATATATGTATATATGTATGTATGTATGTATGTATGTATATATACATGTGCATGTACATGTATATGTATATATATACGAACCTAGGAAGGTGTAAGTTCAAAGTTCACCTCAGATATTTGTACTAGCTATGTAAACCCGAATGAGGCATATATATATACATATGTGTATATTGTGTGGAGATAAATGGAATGATAGATGGAGAAATGGATAGATAGATAAATAGATAGATAAATGTGTATATGTCTCAGTAACCTGTAAAATGAGGGTTTTGGACTCAATGGCCACTCAGAACCCTGACAGCTCTAAAACCATGAGCCTATGGTCCTATGATATTGTCAAAGGAGAAGCTGACAAATGTCCACTGAGAACGTTCTGACCGATCACATCAGAATAGTACTTGCACATGCTGGCCCGAGTGGCATGGTTTCCACCTTTGGGAGGATTCCTTCTATCTCACTCCTACCAGAATCACCTTTCAGAAGCAAAACAATTACCACCCTGGGAGCACATTCCCACATCACACTCTGTCCAAATACACAGCCAGTTCACCCTGCTCTGATTTCCACGGGGCCTCCTCCTCCCAAACGCCACAGTATCAACAAGGTTGGGTTTGTTTTTTTAAGGTTTACACAGCATTTTACATATATCGTCTCATCTAATTATCACATCAACTCCATGTGGCAATTACTACAAATGTTCTTATTTTTATTTTACTGATGAGGAAACTGAGGCCCAGAGACATTGAGTGACTTGTCCAGGGTCAAGCGTCAGATGTAAGCCTGAAAGCTAGGTCTCAGCTGAGTCCAATTCCAGTGTTAACAAGGTTGGTTTTAAAGAAGGCTGAAGCTGGAAGGGGCCATACCTTCCCTACTACCTATTTCAAAGGAGACGTCCTTTATCTGTTCTGGTCATAAATGTACCGAAGTGAAACTCTTAACTAAAAAGGGAATTATAAGGAAAGAGGGTATGTGTTAAGGCAACATGTGCTTGTGTCAGCAAAGGTCTGGAAGTGTTGCAGGCAAAGACACAGACCTCAGAGGAGGGAATATTCCAGAAGTGGAGAATCCTAGAGGTAGGCAAGCTGATAGCTCTGTACACAGGCAACAGAAGATCTAATTGTAGTCGAAGGGAACAATTAGAAAGAAATAAAAAGTAAAATTAAGACAAATGAGCCAGGGCTCAGTGGAGCTATAACTAAGAAGGGGTGACTATGGCTTTGCACCAAGGTGCAAATGTCCAGGATGCATGCTTCTTTCCTGCTTACTGATAGTGCTTCACAGCCCCCTGAGAGCTCCTTGGCATGAAAAGCCTTGGGGGCCCACCTTCTCTCTTAGCCTGAGGTGGGCTGTCTCCTGTGTAACACCCCCACCCCCACACTCCCCACCTTCCTTCAACTCCTTCTAGAGGTTGCCCAACACAATTGTACCACAAGAGTTCTACCTCCCTCCCATCTCACTGTCACACTGCCAGCCTTTCTCTCCCCTCATTCATGGGGATAGAAAGACAATGACGTACTTTATTCTGCGCACAAGCACACACACACACACACACACACACACACACACACTTTCCTTCTGTATAACTGCTCTAAATACAACAGGACCAGATTGCCCTCTACACCCCCCTCAAATTTATTTCAGGCACCAAGATTCCTAGTTATATCTCTGAATTAATTAAAGAAGGCTTCCCAAGAGAAGTAGTCTTTAAAGGCTGGGACAGAGTGGAACAGGTGATGATGAGGAAGGAGAAAAGCAGGTGGAACAGTCTATCCACATCAGAATTATTTGATTGATTAATGAAATAAAAAACATTTATTAAGTCCTTATATAAAAAGTACTATGGACGGATGGGAGCCCACCTGATTTGCAAATAGTCACCCTGCTCCCTGAGACATCAGAAGAATATTCAGAGCCTGAAAAAGGAAATAAAGAAACGCCAAGACCCCAGCAGAATGCAAACTCCTTGAAGGTAGGGAAAGGGTTGGTGGTTTTCTTTTAATTTTCTTACCTTGCACACAGTAGGTACTTAATCAATGCTTTTCAAATGGATGAATGACCAGGGCAGTCATTTTTTGCCAAGACCTTCCCATTGCTTTGCACTGAATTTCCAGACCAAAATACAAAGTCCCGACACTATGCCATCAGTCAAGATCATTTTCACTTTGGAAGCCTTTATTCTCACACAGCCTTCTATAATACCATAAGTAACAAGTATTCGTTGGGCATTTCCCACCAAGGCTGCCATCACCCCCAGGCTCTTCCCAGCGACCCATGACTTAACCAAGGCAGGGAAGAGTAAGTCACCTGGTTCACCTATCATTCTGCCAGAGTCTAGTATAAGGTGCAGGAATCTTGATTTCCCACTGCCTTAATCCCAGGAAGAAAAGAAAAGACAGAGCAGAATTTCCTAGCTCATATTTCTGACCTAGTGGTGTCCTGCAAGATTTTCTCCTTCATCTCTACTGTGGCATCCTTGCCAGTACTCATGGGTTTGCCCCCCCAATTCCCTCTCATACCTCATCCTGCAGTATATGTCCAGGTCTTCAGGCATGACAAGGGTATGAACAAGAGTTTCTGGGCACAAATTATGCCTTTTGGGGTCAAAGGAAAATGGAAAGGATCCAGTGCCAATCCATGATGGCATCCAAGAGGGGACAATTCCCCTTTCTGAGCTATATGCTCCATGAAAGGAAGGGACTATGTCTTGTCTTTACTTCATATCTCTGCCAAATTAAGCCCAGAGGTCTTGCATGATGAATGTTTGTGAAATAAATGAAAAGAGAAGGAAAGGTCGTTCTTTGCGACCTTGAGCAAGTGATTCTCGATTTCTTCTGTAAAATGAGGAAAACTAGTCTAGATCAGAGGTGTCAAATACTCATCAGTCTCCTGTGGTCTGAACAGATTAAAATGGAATTGGGAAATATTTAACAAAATAAATAAAAATGCAAAAAAAAGACATAACATCATATTTTAAAACCACTGTAGGTCTCACTGTGAGACCTACAAGGATCCTTATGTATGGATTAGTGGTCCTTATTTCTATTTGAGTTTGATAACGCTGGTCTAGATAACCTCTAAAATCCATCCCAGCTCCAAATCTTATGATTCTATATGAAAGAAAGGGACAGGATTCATTAAATAAATACCTTTTATTTTTTTTTGTAAACACTATTTTTCTTAATTACATGTGAAGATAGTTTTCAACATTCATTTTTATAAGATTTTGAGTTTCAAATTTTTCTCCCTCTCTCCCTCCGTGCCCCCCACCCAAAGATGGCAAGCAATCTGATATAGGTTATACATGTGCAATAATGTAAAACATATTTCCACATTAGTCACATTGTGAAAGAGAAATAAAACTAAAGGGGAAAACCACAGGGGAAAAAAGTGAAAATAGTATGCTTCGATCTGAATTCAGACTCCATGGTACTGTCCATATGGACAGTATTTTCTATCATGAGTCTTTTGGAATTATCTTGGATCATTATATTACTGAGAAGCGCTAAGTCAATCAGAGTTGATCATCACACAATGTTGCTGTTACTGCGTACGGTATTTTCCTGGTTCTGCTCATTTCACTTAGCATCAGTTCATATAGGTCTTTCCAGGTTTTCCTGAAATCTGCCTGCTCATCGTTGAAATGAATCATCTTTCAAAGAGATGTGGCCTCTCATGCCCTGTAATCCTCTTCTTCCATTTTAGCAAACCTAGGCCTACAGGTTCCAAGCTGCCATCCCTTTCTCTGGGTTCCCCAATATCATTTCCCATGAAGGGAAAGAACTAAAGTTCTCTGCAGGCATCATTTTCTTGTCAGTCAACACATTTATTAAATGCTTGCTGTATTCCAGGAGAGCCATACTTGCTGGACCTCACAACAAGACCCACCATCATCTATCCCCATGCCTTTGTACTGGTTGTCCCTTACGACTGGAATCTTCTTGCTCCATCACTGGGTGGTCTTGGGGAAATAGGGCCAAGACTTCTTAATTCCTCCTTTTTCCTCCAGGGTACCCAGCTGGTCCCCAGAAGCATACTGGGCAAAGTCCCTTCTGAAATCTGGACTTCTGAGAATATGTCCATGTTATCCATCCTTCATGGATCTGTCAGCCACGATGACTCACTTTTGCTTGGCTTGGATTGGAGAACCTGAGACAGTATCATGGTGAGAACCTCTCCCTGGGTCTTCTGAGCACTTACTCCAGCAATCTCACAATGCTTCACAAATGGTAATTAAACTTCAGAGCACTTGTGCTGTACATATAATTATGCCCATTTCACAGGCAGGGAAATCAGAAACAAGGGAGAGTTTCACTTTCCCAGCTATGTCATTTTCATAGCTGGGGCTGGATCCCAGGGCTTCATTCTTCCTATAAACTTTGGGCTCACCTAGCTGATCCGGGGATGCCCCCACCAGGAATAGGCAAAGGCTTAAATTACTACAGGAAGAATTTAAGTGAAACACCAAGAGGAACACAATCACTAGGGTCATTACTCTAAGACTGGAAGGTCCAGCCACCTCATTCTACACAAATCCAAAGACTTGATGTGATTTGCCCAAAGTCACCCAGGTAGTAAGTGGCATAAGCAGGACTTGAACCCAGGTCCTCCGACTCCAGAGTCAGCACTTTACATCATGGAGTATAAAGAACTGGGCCAATTACTCTCTTAATAGTAATAGTCAGAATTTCTATAACACTTTGTAATTTGTAAAGTGCTTTTAATATATATTCTCTCTCTCTCTCTCTCTCTCCCTCTCTCCCCCTCTCTCCCCCTCTCTCCCCTCCTCTCCCCCCTCTGTCCCTCTCTCCCCCCCTTTCTCCCCCTCCCTCCTTCCCCCTGCTCTAAGTCTCCCCATCTCCCCATTTCACTCAGGCTGGGATTGATCCCCACCAGTGGTCAGCACAAAAACTTTGACCTCCCCTTTTCCAACCTGTCAAGTTACTCCACTTTAAGAAGCCTAGTAGCCATCCACTCCCAGGTATTCACCTTACTCATGCTAAACTCAGTGAAGACAACCAATTATCATATTCCCTCTGCAGCCCAGAACTCCTAAACTCAAGCAATCCACCAGCCTCAGCCTTCCCAGTGGCGGAGATCACAGGCATGTACCATTACACCAAGCAAAACATTCTCATATGAACCTAACTCACAATAACCCTGAAATAGATAATGTAAGTATGATTGTTCCTATTTTACAGATGAAACAACTGATGCGCAGAGCAAGGACCTGATTGATGGGATGTCACATAGCTTGTGCATGGCAGAGCCAGGATTGGGCCTTAGGTCTTCTGGCCCCTTAAGGTAGGGGCTTTGCCTTATTTCATCCCTAGTTCCTCACTACCCACTAACACTGTGCCTTAAACTGGGTAATCTTTAATACATGCTCTGATTCTTTCTCCTTCCTCCATTCTGCAGGGCAGGTCTCCAGCTGGAATAGCACAAACCCAGCCCTTCTGGTCATGTGACCTAACACTCTAACCCCACCAGTTGGTCCTTTGTCTGCTTACACTTCAAAGGTTTGGCTGGCAACAAGGAGGTCCAACTCACAGCCATTTCTGGCTGCCTTGCTAAGTAAACCACATCAAAGGGATTTGAATTTTATGGCCATCGCAACTTCCAAAGGTCTCTCTCCTAGCTTTTCAATGAAGCACCCCCCCGATCTGCCTTCCTCACTACCTAGTCCCCTGTTGCCATACTTGGGAGTGTCATTCATTCATCTAACAAGTACATAATTAAGCACCTACTACGTGTCAGAGGGGCAGCTCGAACTTGCAGTGGCTAAAGCACCAGACCTAGAGTCAGGAAGATCTAAGTTCAAATCTGGCCTCAGACACATAATAGCTGTGTGACCCTGGGCAAGTCACTTAACCCTGCTTGCCTCAGTTTCCTCATCTGTAAAATGATCTGGAGAGGGAATGGCAAACCACTGGCATATCTCTGCCAAGAAAACCCCAGATAGGGTCACAAAGAGTTGGACATGAGTGAAATGACTTAACAACAACATGTCAGGCACTAGGGCTAGGGACAGGAACAAGGACTTAACCTATGATTTCATTGGTAAAGGGAAATCTCCAATGAGGCAACTCCCTCTGTTGAGGATAGAAAGAAAACCAATCTTGCTGGATTAGGGGGGAAAAACATGAAAGAAGACTGGAAAGACAGGAAGGGACCAGGTTGTGAAAAGCTCTAAACTCAAGCTGATTTTAAGAACCAGAATTCCATACTGGGGATGAAATAATAGTAGTAATAATAACTAATATTCATATAGCACCTACTATGTGCCAGGCTCTGTGCTAAGTTCTTTCAACTTATTATCTCATTTGATTGTCATAACAATGCTGGGAGGCAGGTGCTATTATTATTCACATTTTTAGAGATGAGGAAACTGAGGCACACAAGTGATTAAGTGACTTGCCCAGGGTCACACAACTAGTGAGTGTCTAAGGCTGGATTTGAACTCAGGTCCTTTTGACCCCAAGCCCAGCGCTCTATACACTGCACCACCTCAATGCCTCATCATGAAATGATGAAATAAGTATGACCCAGCTCTTGGTTGAAGGCCATGTTTGAAATTTTCCAGACTTCAACATCATGCCTTATGCACCATCTTTTCATCCTAGAACATCCCCCACTATGCTGCTGTCCTTCTCAAAATGGTGAGTTCCTTCTAAGGCCTCCATTTTGGGGAGTATCCCAGGCTGGCCAACCTTCATTCCCTTCCTGTGCTGGTGAATCTTCCAGATGTCAACATCATGTCCTCCCAAACCCTTTCCAGATGCCTTTTGGGTATTGTCTTCTGCCATTAGAATGTAAGCTCCTAGAAGGCAGGTGCTGTCTTTTTGCTTTTATTTGTATTCCCCAGCACTTAGCACAATGCCTAGCACATAGTAAGTGTTTAATAAATGCTTCTTACCTTACCTTGCCTTTTACAAGAGACTCAATATTTATATACAAACAACTGTAAGATTATTTAGAATAGAACATGTAGGAAGGCAGCATGGTACAATGGAAATTGTCAGAGGGCCTAGGTTCAAATCCTGTCTCTGATGCTAACTAATGACCTTGAGCAAGTTGTTTAACTTCCCTAAATCTTAGTTTCCTTCCTTGTAAAATTAGAGAATTGGAGTAGGTGTTTTCTAAGGTCTCATCCACCCCCCATCTATGATTCTATAAATATACAATGGAAAGATCCAAAGGCCTATAAGAAATTTGAGGAGGGAGTAATCCCTTTCAACTGCTGGAATCAAGGCAGGAGGTGTCACTTGAGTTGAGTCTTGAAGGATGGGAGAGACTTGCTCCTGGTTTCCCAGACCCTCTTCCCTCTCAGTTTCTATGATGCACATTTTCACTCTATTTCAGCTACTCACTGGAAGGCACCCAATTTGAGACTTCATCATAACTCAAACTGCCCCATATTTTGTATCTTGAATTCTCAAGATCTCTTGTCTAACCACAGCCTTATTGACTCTCATTTCTTCACTTGTTCCAGCTAAACTTGCTTGTCATTTTCCTAGTGACCTCTGTTCATTATTCCCATCCTGACTTCACTTGTTTCTCTGTCTGGGATGGAACTGAATGGTCATTAATTTCAACCATGCCTTATTACCCATCAGGAATCCTTTGATTCTCTTTCTCTCTTTTGGACCTGGCCAATCCCCGGTGCTGGCTAACCCCCACTGCTCCCAGACTGTCTCATCCAGGAATCTGACTCTTCCCCACTGCAACTCCACTAAACCCTTTCTTTTGAATATCATTTGTAACATTCTAATTGTCAAATCCAGGGACACTTTCTTAGTCTTCATCCTCTCTGACTTCTCAGCAGAACTAAATATTCTCCTAATTCTCTGATCAGTCTCTTTCACTTTTTCACTCTTTTTCCATCACCCCCCATAAAAATTTTCACCAAGGTTCTACCATTTCTTTAGTCCCCCCTCTTTTTTCTCTATTCCTCTCTTTCCTCCCAGATCCTTTCTTGCAATCTCTTCTCTGTGTGGATAAATCCCAAATCTCTATCTCTATCTTCAACTTCTCTCATAATCTCCAGGGTGGAATTTTCAATTGCCTGTTGGATGTCTTCATCCAAATGTATAGCTGGCAGGCAGAAGTCAGCATGGCTGGTTTAATTTAATCCATCAACCATTATTTATTACCACTGATTATGTACTAGACATTGAAGATGCAACATACATCTCATGAGCATTTCTGTACAAGGCATTTTGCTGAGTATTAGGTATATAATGATGGAAAACAGTACAGTGCTAGTCCTCAATAGAGTTTATAATCTGATAATGATCAAGGAGCGATATCACATGGACATGGGCAATGGGATAGAGATAAAGAGAAAATCCAAAGTGAACCATAATTCCAAAGGGATAATGATGAAATGTGCTCCCCACCTCTTGGTCGAGGCAGAAGGCTCAGAATGTAGAAAGAGGTATACATATAGGTACAATATATATCCTATAGACATATATTTATATATTATTTTTCTTTAGACTTGGCCAATGTGGACATTTGTTTTGATTGCCTATATTTACATGTTTATAACAAGGCTTTGCTTTTCTCCCATTCTCATTTGGAGAAGGTGGGAGAGAAAGAGGGTAAATTTTTGTTGATTGAAAAAAAAATTTAATTTTAAAAAAGATGGATTGTAAGATCATAGGACAAACCTTGATCTAGGTCTGAAAGGAGCTTCAGATGCTATCTAATCTAACCGCCTCATTCAGAGGTCCAGGGAGATGGGAAGACATGTTCATTGTCACACCATCGGTAAACCTGCAGAATTAGGTAGGCAGTGTTTTAGGAAAACCTGAAGTGAGAGATATCATTTTAACTGGAAAGAGGAGGATGAAGAATCATAAAAGGCTTAATAGAAAAGGAAGGGGCCCTGATCTGGGTCTGGAAGAGAAGTATTTCAACAAGTAGAGATAGGAGGCGGTGTTTCCCAGGCATGATAGGTGGGAGGCAGCTTGTGTGAATGAATGCACATAGATGGGAGATGTAGTGGCATGGCTAGAGAAAAGCTGTAGGAAAGTATAGATAGAATGGAGGATAAGTAAAGGGAAATGACGTTGAATAATAGGAGTCAGTCACACTGCAGAGAGGCTTAAATGCCAGGCTAAGAAGTTTATATTTAATCCTAAAGGTAATAGGAAACCATAACAGGTTTGGAGCAGGGGCTTAATGTGGTCAGAGGTGTACCTAAAAACATTCATTCTGGAAGCTATGTAGAGAATACACTGGAAAGTGGGAAAGAGAGAGACTGGAGACAGGGAGGCCAATTAAAAGGTGCTGAGGCCTTAACTAGGGGAGTATGCAGAGAAGAGAATGCATTTGACAGATGATGTAAAGGTTCAACCAACATAACTCCAGAGCTGACTGAATACCAGAGGTAAGTAAGAGGAAAAGTCAAGGAAGACAGAGGCAGAGTGCAGAGGTTCTCAGGGCCCCAAAGGGGGCCCCAACACCCTTCCAGGGGATCCATGAAGTCATAATCATTTTCACAAAATAAAAATGTATTTATTTCTAATATAGTAAGTATTGATAGGTATAACCCACATAAACAGAAGTTCTTGGGGTCCTCAATAATTTTTAGGAGTATACAGATAAGGGGAAGGAAGCTAGGTGGTGTGGTGGAGTCAGGAGAATATGAGTTCAAATCTAGCCTCAGACACTTACTTGCTGTGTGATCCTGGACAGGTCATTTAACCCTGATTGCCTCAAAAAAAAAAAAAGAGTGTATATTAGTTCTGAGACCAAAATGTTTGAGAATTACTGGAATAGTGGATAAAAACATGGTCTCACATAGAAACCAGGCCCAGGAGTCAAGAAGACCAGGATTCAAGCCCAGCCTCTGACATACCCTCTGTGTGACTCTTAGCACTTCTTAACATCTCACTGCCTCAAGCAACTCTTAGACTATAGATCAGTCAGTCAACAAGTATTTATTGAGGCACAACAAAAAAAGTAATAAAAATAAAAATAAAAGCCCGTAACAGAAAGTGTAGAGGCAGGTGTTCCTCTTAATCTGCATTGGTAAAGTAAGTTGTTCAACCAGAGCTCCCCACATGGATAAAATCACAAGTCCAGTTTAAAAAAAAAAAAGGAAAGGGGGAATAAGGATGATTGCTATCCCAGAGCTTAGGTGTCTAATGCTGTGTATTCCCAACAGGAATAGAGAAAGAGCAATTTGGAACCATGCCCAAAGGGCAATCAAATTGTGCATACCCTTTGATCCAGCAATACCACCACTAAGTCTGTATCCCAAAGAGATCAAAAAAAGGGAACAGGACCAACATGTACAAAAATATTTATAGCAACTTTTTTGTGGCAGCAAAGAATTTGAAATTGAAGGAATGCCCATCAGTTGGGGAATGGTTGAACAAGTTGTGGTATATGAATGTAATGGAATACTATTGTTCTATAAGAAATGATGAGCAGGTGGATTTCAGAAAAACCTGGAAAGACTTACATGAACTGATACTGAGTGAAGTGAGTAGAACCAGGAGAACTGATAAATCCTGTTCATCAGAGTATGGAGTTTGAGATGCTGATAGGGCATTCAGGTGATGTAGAAGAAGGTAGAAACATGAGATATGAAAATTTGGAGACATCTCCCTCCCAAATGGTCATATGGACTATTTGTGCCCAACCTGTCTTAGCTCCTATTCCAAATTATTCTCCCTCCTTTCCCTCTCTCCCCCCTCACCAAGATGGCAAGTAATCTGATATAGATTATACATGTGCAATCATGTAAAACATACTTCCATATTAGTCATATTGTGAAAGAAGAAACAGAACAAAAGAGGAAAAAAATTAGAATAGTATGCTTCAATATGCATTCAGACTCCATCAGTTCTTTCTCTGAATATGGATAGCATTTTCCATCATAAGTCGTTTGGAGTTGTCTTAGATCTTTGCATTGCTGAGAAGAGCTAAGTCTATCAAAGTCAGTCATCACACAATGTGGTTGTTACTGTGTACAATGTTCTGGTTCTACTCACTTTACTCAGCATCAGTTCATATAACTCTTTCCAGGTTTTTCTGAAATCTGCCTGTTCATCATTTCTTAAAGAACAATAGTGTTCCACTACATTCATATAGCACAACTTTTTCAGTCATTCCCCAACTAATGGGCATTCCCTCAATTTCAAATTCTTTGCCACCACAAAAAGAGTTGCTATAAATATTTTTGTACATGTGAGTCCTTTTCCCTTCTTTATGATCTCTTTGGGATACAGACTTAGTGGTGGTATTGCTGGATCAAAGAGTATGTAATTTGGTTGCCTTTTGGGCATGGTTCCAAATTGCTCTCCAGAATGCCAACCAACCAATTTTGCAGAAATATGGGTAAGATATTTTAGGAAGGGCAAGAATTCTTTAGGCAATGAGACAATCTGTGAGCCAGTGATTATTGGGGGAGAGAATAAGAGTTGAGGAATCTGGTTAGAAAACTTACAATATTCCTGGGGAGAAATTACGGGAGCTTTATTCAAGTGATGACCATCTGGGTGAGAAGGAGAGGACTAAATGTGAGAGACACTGTGAAGAATCTGCTGGACTTGATTGAATGGAGGGAGAAGAGAACCAAAGATAAGGTTTTCAATAGCAGTGACTGAGAGACTGGGGATGTCATAATAGAAATAGGGGAATCATATGAAGCAGTGATTTATGGGGGTTGTGGAATGGGAAATGGATTTTAGACTGAGAAGCTTGGGGCAATCAATCATATCATCATGGATTTAAAGCTAAAAGGGACCTTAGAGGATACTGAATCCAAACCCTCTGTTTACAAATGAGGAAACTGAAGCCCAGGAAAATTAAGTGACTGTCGCCAAGGTCATACAGATTATGTGTCTGAGGGAGGATTTGAACTCAGGTCTGGAGTTTAAATCCAGTACTCTTTCCCCTATATCACAATTGCCATCATGAGCTCCCTGACATCAGTCCTCTACATCTCAAAACCTTTCTAGGTCTTCACCCATCCTCCTTTCCATTGCTCCAGTCTCAGAGTGTGGGGTGAACTTGTTCCTTACTGTTCCATCCTTACTGTTCCTTACTGATCCTTTGGGAACCTCAGTCCATCAATGTAATCATTTCTTCTAGCTTTGATTTTGTGCCCTTGTTCCCATCCCCTACTGGTTACTCCTGGAGCCCACCTTATTCATTATTCCCTTTCTTTTATCTTCAATCTTTCCCTTTCTACTGCACTCTCCCATGGGTTCGCCTACATCCTTAAAAAAAAAAAAAAACTCCCCTTGACTCTGACATATTTCATCTCCTTCCTCCAGGCCTTTGCACAGACTATTCTTCACATCTGGAACATACATCATCGTCCTTTCCCTCTGCAAAATCCCTGGCTTCCTTCAAAGCATAGCCCAGGTACTCTTGTCTAGGGAATCCTTTCCTTGTGGCCCAATTGTTAGTATACCGTCCCTCCTGAAATTCCTTTTAATTTACTTTGGATATATTTTGTGAGATTGGTCTGGTGGCACAGCTTGGTGACTAGTTAGCTGGTCCCAGAGTCAAAAAGACCTGGATTCAAGTTTAGCCTCTGATACATGTATTGGCTGTGTGACCCTGGGTAAACCATGGAACAACTCAGTGCCCCAGGGAGCTCTGGAAGAACCTAAGTTTTCAGGTGACTACTTGTATTGGTAGAAAGAGTTCTTCAGTGGAAACTCTACATATCCAGCACTGGACCTGGAGTCAGGAAGACCTGAGTTCAAATCTGGCCTCAGACATTTTACTAGTTGTATGTAACCTAGAGTAAGTCACTCAACCTCTGTCTGTGTCAGCTTCCTCAATTATAAAATGGGGATAATAATAGCACCCACTTCCCAGGGTTATTGTGAGGATCAGATGAGATACTTACAAAGCTTTTAGCCCAATGACTGGCACATAGTAAGCACCATAAAAATATAGCTATTAGCTAAAACAACCACTTGTGAAGTTAATTTTTTGTACCCAAGTGTAAAATTTTACATTTATCCCCATTATTCACTACCTCTAGAGAGGCAATATAGTCCAGTAGATAGAGAGTAGACCTTTGAGTCAGGAAGACCTGAGTTAATGTGTCACAAAAACCTCCCACACATACTGGCTGCGTGACCTTGGACAAGTCACTTAACCTCTAAGTGCTCCAGGTAATTCAATATGCCTATAAATCACAGAACCCACCTGAATTGGGGAGAGAGTTTCCTCACAGGAAATTTCTTACACTAATGAAATCACAGGTCCAGTAAGAAAAAAATTCTTATTAGATTTTGCCTTATATTCTTTCTAGCCTGTTAAGACCTTTTTGAACCCTGACTCTGACATCCAGTGTATTGGTTCCCATCCCAGCTAATATATATGTCATCAATGCCTTTTTTCTCATCCCAAGTACTTCATTATTGACCTTCCCTCCCTTGTAATAAAGAAAAATAATTAAACAAGACCAATGATATGGAGATGATGTCTGACAGATATACGCTCATCGGTTCTCACTTCTCTACTGAGAAGAAGTATATTTCATCATTGATTCTCTGGGATTCAGAGTGTGGCCACCCTTCAGTATTATTTTAGTTTATATCATTGCAATCATCACATATATTGTTTTCTCCTTCCCAGTTTGGTGTCATTTGCAAATTTGATGAACTTATTATCTATGCCTTTATCCAAGTCATCAATAAAAATGAATGACTCATCTGGTGAGGTTAGTCACTCACCCGGAGGTATCAGTCCTAGTGACCTGCTGACATTTGGTTGCACTTGAGTCTCAGCCTGTCTGTGGGCTGAGTAGGTGGTGCCTTTGACAAGTATTAACATCTCAGGTTTCAGAAACACCCACTTAAGCACCCTGCCCTCCAAACTGACATGTGCTTATTACACCTAGTTCATTCCCAAGGACAATGGAGCCAGTGTTATCTATGTGGGACCACACTGCCTCTACTTGCCTGCTGAGTGACAGTCCTATGTATTTCCTGGAGGAAGCTTTCAAAGACCATCTATCTTTAATCAATAAAAGCTTCATCATCATCAAATTTGTCAATTTTTCCTGGGGGAAAAATGAAATACCTACATACAAGGCATCATACTAGAGACAGATTTAGAGTGAGAAGGGACCTTAGAAGACAACAGAGGCTGGCTGGGTAACACAATTTTACTTTTTATAAATGCACATTTTTTTTTAATTCAGAAAATTCTGCTCTCCATGGTACTTAGAAATTCATATCATGATGTCAAGTCCCCCTTGTTAACAATAAAGGCTCAGAGACTCGGATGATAGAGTGGGAGGATATGGAGAAAGAGGTGTACTATTAGCTTTGATAGTGTGATACAGGAAAAGAATGCTAGATTTGGAGTCAGAGGTCCCTAGCTTGAGGGCTTTGCAAAAATAGGTGGAGGTAGGCTGCCAAATGACTTAGTTTGCAGAATCCTGTTCTAGAGGGATTTAAGTCATTGCCCTACCATATAAAGCACTTAATTAAAGGATTGTTTGAGATCAGAGATTTTCTGAGGTAAAATGGATTACCTTGGAAGCTTGTGAGATTCCTGTCACTGAAGGTCTTCAAGTAAAGCCTGGATGACTACTTATGGGACGTGCTGCTATGGCAAACTTTTTTTGGCTTGGGTTAGACTACATAGATCTTAAAGTCCTCCCATCTATATAATTCTGATATGACCAATCACCCTATTTTCTTTCTACTCCCATCATAAAGAGTAAACAATGAATGAGCCTTCACTCTCTACCCAAGCCAAGAATTCTAAAAAGTATCCAAGTCAGGGGCAGTCCCCATCAGGGGATGAAATATGCAGCAGGCCAGATAGGGGATGCCAATCACCTATTTGGGAGTTGTAGAATTCAGCTTGGAGCAGTCTTGGGTCTTGCAAATAATGAATACAAAGTGGTTATTTGTTGAATTGAAATGAACTACCCAAAAAATGGTAAGGAAATTCTAAGTTCTGCATTTAAAATTCCGCAGTCAGTAAGTGCAAAGAATGTCACCCTCAAGACCAAATATTTTTACTCAAACAATGTCTGATAATAAATGATGAAGATGGTATAATGAAAAGAGTAGTAAATCAGGAGCCAAACAAGTGTGTGTGCTGGTAAATATTTAACAACCAGCTTTCTGAGGAAAAGAAAGCGGAGGGAAAGAAATGTAGGTAACACACTTTTAAATCTAATCTGTACTATTAACATTTTCTCCATCACTTTCTTAAGTGTAGATAATCAACAAAACAATAAAAAACAAGTCTCAATTTGTAGTCTTTGCCAAATTCTGTGTTGTAAAAGCTCACACTGAAATTTTAATAATGGGTTCTCCCAGGCAGGTTTGAGCTGGTTCCAGTACACATGAGAAGACTTGGATTCTAGTTCCATCTCAGTAACTGACTCCCAGAGTGACCTTGTGCAAATTATTAGACCTTGATGGGCTTTGAGAAGCCATTTGGTTGGTGGATCAAGACCTGGCTTTGGAAGTTGAAAAGTCCTGGTTTCGAATCCCACCCCTGACATGTGGTGGTGTTCTAGGCTCTAGGACTAAATTGCAGAAAAGGATCTGGCCAGTTCCTTAGAGAATGAAATCACAGACCCAGTTCTTATCTGTGTCTTTATTCTTTGGGCTTTAGCTTTCTCATACATTAGAACATTCTTGAGTCTATCCAAACCCCTACTTGTTATTATACTACTGATTTCAAAATTATTCTGGAAAGACAGACAGACAAATAGACAGGGACAAAGACAGAGAGAGAGAGAGAGAGAGAGAGAGAGAGAGAGAGAGAGAGAGAGAGAGAGAGAGTCAGTGTCTTTGATTTCAACACTATAGTTCAAGGATGGGGAGCCTTCAGCCTTGAGGCCACATGTGGCCCTCTAGGTCCTCAAGTGCAGTCCTTTGACTGAATCCATTCCATTAGAGTCAAAGGGCCGAATCTGCTACTAAAATTATGGTGATTCCTCCTAATGCTCTCCTCTAAATCAGGAAGCTCCATCATAGCCCAAAATGCCAGAAGCCTTTTGCCAGAGGGGGAGAAGAGCTGTAAGCCTAAGAGAGAGGACAGTTGGCATTCCTAACAGAAAGAACAAGGCTTGTGCCAATCCTGTAGCTTGCTTCACTACATTAAAGGAAGCTCAGAGTAGTACTCCCTATTTATTTCCTATCCATTTAAGAGCCTTGTAGTAGACTAATGCATCCTCTTTGAATGAGGAGCCCAGAACAGAAAATTATCTAAGTGAGATGTTCAGTTAGTATAATAAAATATGAGACTGAAGCCTGAACTCTTCATGAAAGACAACAGAAGCCCATAAATGAGTTACAGACAATTTATGCCTGGGGGGAGGCAAACACCCCACCTCCCCACCCCCAATGACTTTTTAAGGAAAAGCCTCACGTGTTTTCCTTACTTCAGCAACAGAAGGGACAAAGAAGGACAAGTGACAATGGAGAAGTCAATGAAACAAAGGGAAATGGGGTGAAGAGGGAACCCCTTTAGTCCAACACCTTCATTTTACAGAAGAAGAAACAGAGACTCACAGAGGTCAGGTCTAAAGCTAGTTGTCATCATTGTTGCTGTTGCTGTTGTTGAGTTGTGCTTTGTGACACCATTTGGGGTTTTGTTGGCAGAGACACTGGAGTGGCTTGCCACTTCCTTCTCCAGCTCATTTTACAGATGAGGAAACTGAGGCAAACAGGGTGAAGTGACTTGCCCAGGGTCACCCAGCTAGAGAGTATCTGAGGCTCGATTTGAACTCAGGAAGAGAAGTCTTTTTGAAGGCACTCTATGCACTATGGTATCACCTAGTTGCCCTGTCCAGTAACTCATTATCCCTATCCAGGCTGCAGACTTGCTCTACCTGGTACCTTTGCCCTATCTCACCCCCACTACCCTTTTCTGCTTCTTTTTTATGTGTTATCTTCCCTCGTTAGAGTGTAGGCTTGTTGAAGGCAAGGGACCTCTCTCTTTCTACTTATATTTGTATTCCCAGAACTTAGCACAGTGTGTGGCACATAGTAATAAGTTAATAAATGTCAGTTAACTGAGTAGAGGCAGGGTGATACAGTGGATTGAAGGATGGATTTGGAGACAGGAAGACCTGAGTTGGAATCCTGTCCCCAGAGTTGCAGTGAGACCTTGGGCAAGTCACTTAATCAATCAATCAATAAACATTTATTAAACACCAACTATGTGCCAGATACTATACTGAGCTAAGTGATAGAGATACAAAAAGAGGCAAAAGACTGATTGCCCTCAAGGAGCTTACATGTAATGGAGGAGACAATATGCAAGCAAATATATACAAAGCAAGCGATACATAGAATAAATA
This sequence comes from Vombatus ursinus, assembly GCF_900497805.2. Classification (NCBI taxonomy): domain Eukaryota; kingdom Metazoa; phylum Chordata; class Mammalia; order Diprotodontia; family Vombatidae; genus Vombatus; species Vombatus ursinus. The sequence goes on along the minus strand of NW_020940324.1, from coordinate 52,103 downwards.
GGAAATAATTAACTCAGGGAAGGTAGTGGAATTAAGAAGGGTTGGAGAAGGCTTCCTGTAGAAGGGGGGATTTTAACTGAGATTTAAAAGAAGCTAGAGAGGTCGGAGTCAGAGTGGAGGAGGGAGACAATTCAGGCATAGATGAAGGCCACAAAGTCTGGAGCAGAAAGATGGTGTGCCTTGTGCTTTGAACAGCCAGGAGGCTTAACTTCCATGAGTCTCAGTTTCCTCATCTGCAAAATGGGAATAGTGTTACTGCTTCCCTGAGAGGAGATAAAAGTGCTTGATAAACCTTAAATCACCATGGAAATGTTAATAATTATTATTCATATTTGAAAAGCTCTTTCACATCTCTGCTCCCCTGGATCTCATATAATCTCTAATTTCCTTCAAAGAACAGCTCAGATGTCCTCTCCTACAATTAATTCTTTCCGGATTCTTCCCTACTACCCTCCCCCCTCTTTAAATTACTTTATCTCCTTTATTTTACTTTGTATGTGGTTTGCTTTTGTTTCCTTCCGAACATGTTGTATTCCTCCCACACACACCTTAGGATTTTTTTTAGTCTTCGGATTCCCTGGTGTTGGTTTTACATAGTGGTTGCTTAGTAAATGTTTGTTGAATTTAATTGAATCTTATAGCTGCAGAACAAATTTCAGCCAGAACTTTCAAGATCAGGGAATTTAGAGCTGGAAGGAACCTTAGCAATCACATGATCATATATTTAGGGCTGAAAGACACTTCAGAGTTCATCTAGTCTAACGTCTCCCGCATGGTATAGATGAGGAAACCGAAGCCCATAAAGGTTAAGTGATTTGTGTATGGTCAGTCAGTACCAGAGGCAGGATTTGAACCCGAGTCTTCTGGTTTCCTAGGTCAGCCCTTCATCCAGCAGGATGCTGACTCAAAGGAGGGGTCTTAGAGATCCAGTCTTAGGACAGATTCCTTTTCCAGAGGAAACAGAGGCCCTGGTTCATAATCACCTCGGGTAGCGAAACTGGAATTTGAATCCAGACCTTTTGATTGCCAATCCAGTGCAATGTTCATTACAACAGGATATATGGCCTACGGGAGGGCGGGAGGCCGGAGGAGCAAGGGAGGGAGGAAGGGTTGGTTCCCCCAGCCCCTCACTGAAGCTGAGGTTACCCTATGTCCCTTGGGTCTCTGTCACCTGCGGAGGCGATAGTAGAGATAACAAGGACCGAAGCCCAGCAACCCATATGGTGTCTTCTCTTCCTACCAGGAATGAAAGAGTTGGGGGGAGTCTGGAAAGGAGGGAGAGAAAGAAAACAGATGGGAAGGTGAGTAATTAAATCAATATATACAAACATTCCTCCCTCTTGCCCACCGACCCACCCCCACCTCCACCCCCCACCCCCAACCCCCCCCAAAAAAAGCGTAGAGGGGAAGAAAGGAATCCCGAGGAAGATTGGAGTTTGAACTCATCTTCTGTGTGATTCCAAATCAGATAAACGCCAGCTAGGTCTTTGTCCTGGAGCAGTTGTTTGAAATGGAAATGCTAACAATGGTGGGGCTTTTGTTTCATTATCTAGAATGTCTTTGACTGTTTCAAAATGAGTCTTCCCAACCAGCCCCTGCCCCAGCTCCAGCCGGCGGCGGAGGCTTTATGTATATTTTATTGGGACTAGTTCTGTCGCCAGGCTAAGATTGATTTGTGTGTGTGTGTGCTTGGGACGGGCATGTGCTAAGGGCTGCCTATATTTTACACAGATAATGTCCTTGTAATTTGAAAGTACTTACGTATAAGGCTGGCATTGTCCTGCTTTTATCATGCTTTTGTTGAAAGAAAAAGCAATACTGTATCTTTAAATTAGGAGGCGCTGAATCATGAATCTCGGGCAGTGAAAAGGCTAATGTGCTGTGGAAAGGAAGGAGTTTAATCTAATTTAGTTGGAGGGTGTCTGTCTGTGGTGTTGTTTTTTGGGAGTGTGGGAATAGAGGAGAGGAGCTGCCCCCTTGAATGGCTCCCCCTGCGCCAGAAGCAGTGGGGAGTCCCTCAGACGCCACTGATCCAAAGCCAGGCCTTGAAAGGGGGATTAAAGAAATGTTCTGATTTGCAATTCACACTAATGCACCCTGTGGAACCTTTGGTCATATTTCAAACCCCACTGCTAGGGAAAGAGCCGGAAAAAGAGCCGCTGAGACGGGACTGAAGCAGCAGCGCTGGCTGCCCAGCTTGCTGTCCACTGCCACTTTCAGAGAAGGCTGGGGGGAGGAGGGGGCCGACAGGGTGTTTGCACACACACACACACACACACACACACCATTGGTTGCAGCAAAGAAAACTTGTTTGCCTGCGGAGTTTGCTGCGACACGCATAAATGGTCCCGGGATCGGAATGGGTCAGGTTTTGTTCGCTGGAGGAGCCCCTTTCCAAGATTAGAAGTGTCTCTGGATCGGGAGGGGAATGAGAGAGGGCAGGGGAAGCCCATCTTCTTGGGCTCCGTCGTCGGTGACCGTCCTTGGCTACCTGTGAGTTGGAGGGACTTGAGATTTTTTCCCCCATCCTTGGAAGGACACCTAGGAAGCCTCCGTGTGTGTGAAAGTCAACAATTAGCAAAGAAATCACTTTTCCGTCCAGGACAGGGGAATAAACTCCCCCTTCCAGCTCCTCCTCCGACCCCGCTCCAGAACTCCGATTGGAACGAAGAGAGAGACTCTGGATTGCAAAACAAGGAACTATATCAGGCGGGACCATGCTTTTCCACTGGGGCACTGTGCTGGACAGCCCCGAGAGGCCAGCACGCCGGGACAGAGGGAGGATGCAATCCCTTCTCCCAGCTGGCTTTCAGCTAGTGTTGGACCAACGCTCACAAGCTTCCTCTCCTGCTCTGCCTCCGAGGGCTTAGCCAGAGAGCATCACCGCGCCCCCTCAGCTGCGCCAACGACGGGGTCGGCCAGCCAGTAGACAGGGATGAAATTGAGAAGCTTCAAGTGTGTGTCAGTGCATTTTTATCTCCCAGGAGAGCCTTTGCTTTAATCCCATCGCACAAAGGCAGGCCTGGCTAGGCCCGTAATTGCTCAAGACTTTAACCGAAGCGGGGGCAGAGATACAACTCCGATTCAGAGTGTTAACCACATCTGGGTTATTTCCTACCACTCTCTTGCGGGATACAGCTCTCCCTGGTTGAGGGCTGCTCCTTTTTTCCTGAAACATTCCCTCTTCCTAATCTTTCACTTTCTCCTTCGAACACTGGCCAGCCTGAAAGGCAGATGGATGTGTTAAGGCGGGGTGGGGGTGGGGGTGGGGGTGGGGGTGAGTGGAGGAAAGGAAGGGCTGGAACCGAGAGAGGGAGGTAGCAAACTCGTTTTTTTTCCCCCCGGGAGCTGCCACGTTATTGGAAATCATGTTCCATTATAAAGTTTCCTTTTTAAAGAAAATAAATACCAAAAACGACAACCTGTGCTCAACATTTTGGAGGCCTAATCAGATTTCTATTAATTTAAACATATAGCTATTCCCACGACAAGCCCGGGTGCTTTCTTTCCCCCCTTTCATCTGTGGTTAAATATGTAAATAAAATGTCTAAAGTCATTCTTCAAAGAAGACAAAAGAAAAAAGAGCTGAGGGAAAAGACAGCCATAAAATTCCTCCCAATTCTCCATAACATTTGCCAGAGGGGGGCCGGGCTGGCCAGGGCCAAGCAGCAGGGGTGCCTGGCGGCTCCATACAAACACACAGGAAAAAAATAAAATCCAATATCTTTTCAGCTGGAGCCATCAAAAGGCCCTTTTCATTGGTAGGTGTCCTCCAGTTGCTGATTTCTCAGAGGCCTCTCTGCTGGCTCACTGGTTGTCTGTAAGACCTATTTGTTGTGCCCGGGCTCTTCTGGACTGAGCAGGGGACAGACAAGCAAGAAGACCTTCATGCACACCTTTTTCTACAAACTCTAATGCTTATCCTTGTACTAATGGCTCTAAATTAAAACTACATATTAAAATAATTCTGAGGCATTTTTCTAAATAGTTCATACACAGCTCTGGGCAAGTATAGCTTGAGGTTTGTTTGTTTTTTTTAAATGTATATTATTTTGCTTTTAGAGAAGAGGCGAGAAAGTTAAAAAAAAAGAATAAAATTTTGTCTTGAAGGGCCCTAGGCAGGGAAAAAAAAATAAAAGGTCAGAAAACAAACTGACACCCACTGCCTTGTTCCTTTTTGCATTAGGGTCTGGCAAATAACCTACATTTCTCGGTTCTTGGAAAAATAAGCCCATCTATGAAAAATGGCAGTGGTCAGGTGATTTTCAGTTTTGTACCGATGTCACAGGAGTAGTTCGGCATATCGAATTGGGTTCTGAACCTGGAAAACACAAAGCCCTGAATTTAAATCCTGTTACATTTACTAATGGTCTGACCATAGGCAAGTCACTTAACCTGGCAAAGCCTCAGTTTCCTAATCTATAAAATGTAAAATAATTTGTCACTGGGTTGATGTGGGGCAAAAAATGAATCAATAGGATAGGGACTGCTACACCTGTGATTTCACTGGTATAGAGAACTCCCAGTGGGGAAACTCCCTCTACCAGTGCAGGTCAGCACCTTCTCTGCAGCAGATTGTCTTGGAGGGTTCCCTAGATAAACCATGTATTAATGGAATAATAATGTACCGGGAACTCTGCTAAGCAATGGTGATTCATATAAAGGTAAACGAGATAGGCTGGAACACTGAGATTAAATGACTTACCCAAAGTCTTGCTGAAGGTATATGTCAGAGATGAGATTTGAACCCAAGTGTTCTTGAGAAGACCTACTCTCTAGCCCCTACACTATGGGATGTAAGATGCTTACAACTGATGCCACAACTTTAGGTTGGTGTCTTGTCTGAACTATTCCTTCACCTCTCATTCCACTGTCTGGAAGAAGTGAATCCAGCCTATGCAGCAAGTCCTTACCAATTATTATTTCCCAAAGCCACTGAACTGCCCATTGGTGTAACCAACTTCCTAGAGAAGCAAACCAATAGCGCAGGACCATGCAAAAAGCACTGGTCCAGGATCCCAGCCTGAATACTGGTTCTGTCTGCCACTGGCTGCTTAACTTTAGGCAAGGTACCTCCACCTCTGGACCTCAGTGTGCTCATCTGCAAAATGGGGATAATAATGATACCCTTAAACATCCATAAACATCAAACAAGTGTGAAAGTCATATATATGTATATATATATTATAGAGAGAAAGAGAGAGAGAGAGAAAGAGAGAGAGAACTTTTATAAATAACTATCTGGGTGTGAACATTGAGGTAAACATGACATAAACATTAACGTTTATAGAACAGATGAGTTGATGTCAAAAGAGGAATCCTTGTCCTATACAGAACACTGAAAGGAGAGTTAGAAGTCAGTTTCCTCATTTACTTGAAAGAAAAAAAAAAAGAGGGGGTTGCAGTTGATAACCTCTGCTGTCCCTTCCTCCATGAAAGTTCTATGATTTTGAAACCAGCTCCCATCCATGCCAGTGATCTTGGAGATGGCCAATTTGAGCAGTTCTGACAAAAAGCCTTTGGAGATGGTCAGACAGCTCTCCTTCCCAGATCCCCTACTCCTGAAAATTCCCAGAGATAGCTGGCATCTAAGCAGGGCATTTCTCCCCGATCAGTTCTTTCTCTCTATATTTGAGAATGGGAAGTAGAGAAGCTGCTTCACCTTGTTTTCACTGAGCAAAGTATTTCTTTCCATATACATGGCATTAGCATCCTTTAAAGTCTGTTACCTTGTTCCTAAAGTCTCCTTACTCCTTTAACAGAGGGAAGGACAAAGCCCACTGCGGAGGGGGGGGGGCGGGGAGTAACTACTGGGATATTAACTTTGCCATTGTGGGATTTTTGTGACTTTCGGAGAGAATTCCAATCCTTTTCCCTTGTTAAGAGGGATCCTAAAATGTGAGAGACCTTGGCCGCTTCTCTAAGATGCCCTGAGGGCTTTATCTGACCTGTTGACTTTAGCCCCTAGGAGTTCAGAAATTGCCTGGTTTAGGCTAGCTTTCGCCCTCGAGTGAGTGTGTGTATGGGGGGGAGGGGTGCAGAATAAGCTGGGGCGGGGGGGGGGGCGGTCCTGCGATTGTCTTTGGCCACTGAGAAAAAGTGACAGTGACCCAAGATCGAGCCAGGTGTGAATGGGGCAGGGAAACTCGATCCTTGCCTTTGAACAAAAAGAACTTAATTTATGTCGTTGTATGACCACCGAGATCACTCTGGGAGTTGGTGGTCCCCGGTTTAGCTCCCAGCCTCATCTTGCACCAACAGGAACAGGGGAAGAAGCAGTGATAGACGTATTCCTCCTTTTAAAATACTCTAAACAATGATGATTTAGAGACTTAAGAGCAAACCTAGCAAAAATCAACTTTGACGTAAGAAGGGACATAATGGGTGTGGTCACTATGGTCATTCCCCAGTCCAGTCCCATTATCCCCAGTTATTTTTTAGAGAATAGTTTCCCTTTATAACCTTGCCCTTCCGCCCCCCCCACGTTCCCTCTCTTCGGAGAAGTAGGAGGTGTTGTCCCTGAAATGTTTTCGGCTGTCGGGCCCAAAAATCCCAATACTGCGAGCCCCACCCCCATCTCTTTAGCTCTCCTCTTTGAAATATCAAAGGAAACCCATCCCCCCAGGCCCGAGCCCAGGACTGGTAAGTATCCAGCCTGGAGAGGAACTCGCAGGGGTTTATGGCCGGGGCTATAAAAAGCAAATCCCACCTCCCCTTGAAAGCGCCCTCCGCCCCCCATACCCACCATAAAACCGAGGGAGGGGGGCTGAGGAAGAGAGATGCAACACCTTCCAACCCCGTTCCCCTCCCTCTTCAGGGCCCTGACCCTTGGGGGCAGGGGCGACCATCCCAGGGGGTCCGGGAAGTGGGGGGAAGGGGATAGAGAAAGGGAGAAGGATGGGGGATGGGCGTTCAGAGACAGTAGCCAGGGACTGAGGTAGAGACACCGAGACAGAAGGAGGGAGGGCCAAAGAGCCCGAGACAGATGGACAGAGGCACATGCAGGAGATGCGCTGAGAGGCCAAGCCATTCAAAGAGCGGGCCGAGACTCTGGGCCAGACAGAGCGCCGCGGCCCGCCGGCCTGCGCCCAGCAGGGGGCTCGGCTTCCCTGCGGCGCGGAGCCGAGAGGCTGGGAGCGGCGAGGAGCCGGGCGGCCCGCGGGAGTCCCGGGCGGCTCAGCGCCCTAATCCCCGTAGCAGTGCCGGCTTTCTCATGCAAAGTAGCGGCGGGGGCGGGGCGGGGCGGGCGGCCGGGGGGCGGGCTCTGCCACCACTTGGCCCTTTTCTTCCCCCCTTTCCCTGTTTGAGCGTCTCCTTATTCCGGGACGCAACCCCCTGAACAGCTGCTCCCAGCCCTGGCCAGAGGAGGAAGAGGAAGGAGAAGCAGCAGCAGTAGCAGCCTCAGCCACAGCGGAGAAGAGCGAAGAGGCTAACGTGGGGCGCAGACGGTGCACAGCCCGGCCACGAAGGACAGCGGGGTCACCCGGAGCCTGGGGCAGCTCTCCCTAGGCCTCTGCCCCGGGCCAGCAGGGGAATCTACGCGGCCACTACCCCTCCCTGCACCTGGGCGTGCGCGCTGCCCGGAGACAAGGAGGAACAGATTACCAGACGGCGGGCCAGGAAAGTTTGCTGCGCCTGTGAGTTGGTGGCGGCGCTGCCGGAGCTAGCCGGGTTTTCTCCTCTTCGCCGCGCCGCATTGTTTGCAAACTTTGTTTTCGCTTGCCAGTTGGCCTGCTTGTCCACCCCCCACCCTTTACTCTCCCCTCCCCCTCCCTCCCCCAGCCCAGCCCCGGCAAACTCAGGGTACTCTTCGGGCAGACGCGGCAGAGGCAACTCTGCTCCGCACTCGGAGCTCTGCACCGCGCGGCGCGGCGCTGCGGGCGGACAGCTCGCTTGCCCTGCCCCAAGCGGGCATGGGCTGCGGCCGGGGCTGGGTCAGGAGCGGAGGGGTGCAGCGGGCATCTGCTGCAGCCCGGCTCCGGGGGTTCAGGCTGTGATGCGGCGCTGCAGGCGGAGTGCCTGAGTCTGCCCGGACGGGGCTCCGCGGTCGCCGTGTAGCCTTGTTGGACCGGCGGGCTCCAGTGCTGCTGCCTCTGCCGCTGTTCCTCTCCCTGCTTCCCGCCCCGGACCCGACGCCGCCATGAGCCGCCCGGGCTCCCGCCTCTGGCTTGTGCTGCAGGTGGTGGGGGCGTGCGCGGCCATCAGCTCCATGGACATCGACCGGCCAGGCGAGGGCAAGTGCCAGCCCATCGAGATTCCCATGTGCAAAGACATCGGCTACAACATGACCCGCATGCCCAACCTCATGGGCCACGAGAACCAGCGTGAGGCGGCCATCCAGCTACACGAGTTCGCCCCGTTGGTAGAGTACGGCTGCCACGGCCACCTCCGCTTCTTCCTGTGCTCCCTCTATGCGCCCATGTGCACCGAGCAAGTCTCCACCCCCATCCCCGCCTGCCGGGTCATGTGCGAGCAGGCCCGGCTCAAGTGCTCCCCCATTATGGAGCAGTTCAACTTCAAGTGGCCTGACTCGTTGGACTGCAGCAAACTACCCAACAAGAATGATCCCAATTATCTCTGCATGGAGGCCCCCAACAACGGCTCCGACGAGCCGGCCCGAGGCTCCAGCATGTTCCCGCCGCTCTTCCGGCCCCAGCGGCCCCCCAGTCCCCCGGAGCAGCAGCAGCCCAAGGACAGCCTGGGCCGCTCCGGCTGCAGCAACCCGGGCAAGTTCCACCACGTGGAGAAGAGCTCATCCTGCGCGCCCCTCTGCACGCCTGGAGTGGACGTGTACTGGAGCCGGGCAGACAAGCAGTTCGCCGTGGTGTGGTTGGCCATCTGGGCAGTGCTCTGCTTTTTCTCCAGCGCCTTCACGGTGCTCACCTTCCTCATCGACCCTCCCCGATTCAGGTACCCAGAGCGCCCCATCATCTTCCTCTCAATGTGCTACTGCGTCTACTCCGTGGGCTACCTCATCCGCCTCTTCGCCGGGGCGGAGAGTATCGCCTGCGACAGGGACAGCGGCCAGCTCTACGTCATCCAGGAAGGGTTGGAGAGCACTGGCTGCACTATCGTCTTCTTGGTCCTCTACTACTTTGGCATGGCCAGCTCACTGTGGTGGGTCATCCTCACTCTTACCTGGTTCCTGGCCGCAGGGAAGAAATGGGGCCACGAGGCCATCGAGGCCAATAGCAGCTACTTCCACCTTGCTGCCTGGGCCATCCCTGCTGTCAAGACCATCATGATCCTGGTGATGCGGAGAGTGGCCGGAGACGAGCTGACAGGAGTGTGCTATGTGGGTAGCATGGACGTGAATGCACTCACAGGCTTTGTCCTGGTCCCCTTGGCCTGCTACCTCATCATCGGCACCTCCTTCATCCTCTCGGGCTTCGTGGCCCTTTTTCACATCCGGAGGGTGATGAAAACAGGGGGTGAGAACACAGACAAACTGGAGAAGCTCATGGTCCGCATCGGGGTTTTCTCCGTGCTGTACACGGTGCCGGCCACCTGCGTGATCGCCTGCTATTTCTACGAGCGCCTCAACATGGATTACTGGAAGGTGCTGGCAGCCCAACACAAATGCAGAGTGAACAACCAGACTAAAGCTCCGGACTGCTTGATGAGCAGCTCTATCCCTGCGGTGGAGATCTTCATGGTCAAAATGTTCATGCTTCTGGTGGTAGGCATCACCAGCGGAGTGTGGATCTGGACTTCCAAGACGCTGCAGTCTTGGCAGAATGTATGCAGTCGGAGCCTGAAGAAGAGGAGCAGGAGGAAACCTACCACCGTGATCACAGCCGGTGGCATCTACAAGAAAGCCCAGCACCCCCAGAAAGGTCATCATGGGAAGTACGAAGCAGCCACGCAGCCACCCACCTGCGTGTGAAAGGGGAGCGGGGTGGCCGGGACTGCGGGTACTAAACAGCTAAAGAAAACTTTTTTCCGCTAAAAAAGACTTGTACAGGACTCCAAGGAAAGGGCGAGGGAACTAAGCCCTGGTGCTTTTCTCAGACAGTAAGGGGGGGGAGGGGGGAACTTTTAAGTTTAAAAAAAATATTATTACCCTGAAATTCAGGATGTTGCCATACGCTTCAAGTTAAATGTACTTAAGAATTATGGGAAACAAATATTGTCAGTTAAATGGCCTCTTCAGTTACCAATTTGAAGTAACTTGTGGGGGGAAATATATGTTATATATATACATATTATATGGGTGTATACATCTATACATATATGTATATATGTGTATATAATGCACATCTGCATCGAATCTGAGTGGGCTTTCCTTATACCTTAGCCAATAGCAAAGGAAGAGAAAACTCTGGATAGCAAAGAAATCTCTCCCAAATCTCTCCCTATGCCTCCCCCAACTCCCCCAACTTCTTTTCTCCCTAAGCAAAAGTCACCATTCCAGAGGCCCTCTCTCAGGTCATGGCCCTCACCACGTGAGAAAGCAACTTCTGTAGCAACTTAAGCAAAGAAATCCCCTTTTAACAACTCTCCACAGACTAGAAAGAAGTAAAAATAGATAGGGTTCATAGCCTCCGCAAAACTTTTTCACTAAAACTGAAACTTCCTCCACCCAGAAAAACCCCAAACAAAACCGTAAACTTCTGGGCAGCATATACATGCAAACTATGTGCAATACATTTTTTCCCCCCACCATGAAATAAGAAAAAAGAAACAAGTATTTTGCTGTACATAAAGACCACAAAAGAAACCTCTTAACAAAAGAACTGAGAAGTCTGGCCCTCTGAAACCCTTTAGCGTTACATTTTGTGGCTTTTTAATGGAAATCAAGCCAATGTTATACAAGTTTGGACTGATTTGTGGAAAAAAAGAGAGAGGAGAGAGAGGGATCATTCTAAGGTACCCAAAAGGCTTATTGACTCTTTCATTGTTAAACAAATTCTTGCCATGAATAGATACCGAAGCACTAGTGGTGCAAAGGGAAAATTTTGTATATTGTGATGCTCTTAGCTGTGCTGGAAAAGCCCAGTTTCTTAGTTGTATATATTTGTAACATATGATTATTTTTCATGCTCCACTATTTTATTAAAAAAAATAAAATATGTTCTTTAGTTTGCTGATACTCCCTTGTGGTGGCCACTTTCCCTTTCCCAGGCTGGAGTGGAGGGGCTCAAAAGTAACTTTGTTCTTGGCCATTGACTTTGCAAAGCACAGGGGAGGCTGCAGACATGGGCTGATCGCCTTCTCCAGCTAAGGAGAGATGTGGATTACAAGGGCGGTGGGATAATGGAACTTGCAGGTTACATAAGAATGACATGCAGCCAGCACAGAGAGTTAGGGGATTGTTCCTGGGGAATCTTGGCAGCTGAACACGAGAGGTCGGTTGTAGGGACAATTCGTGCAAAGGGAGCCTTGTTTACTGAGCACACACTGTGGTCGTAATCTTGCTTTAGCATCCTTTTTCATGTCTTCAGAGAATGAGGAGTGGGGGAGATGGGAACTCATAGGGCAGTTTCTTATAATATTCCTGGTGTCCTTTGGAGAAAGGGGCAAACCTGGAGTTCCATGCCCTTCCACGCCAACCGGGCTGATAGGATAGAAGGGTCAACAGTGGCCTGTTTACCAAAGGGTACAGCTATACAGTTGGGGGAGGGAGGGAAAACTTGTGCCCAAACTGTTGGCTCATCCAAGAGGAGGGAACCAGGAGAGAGATTGGGAGAGAGGTTTTATTCTTGGCTGCTCAGAAGCAGTGAAGCAGCAACGCAATCCCACAAATACAGATGCCTTTGGTGTTGGCTGAGTCAAAGGCACCATTCAATCTTTTTTTTTTTCCTTACTTTTTTCCATCAATTAAGGGGACTTAGATATGAAACCAGAGATTTCTCCAGGCTGGGCACCTCAGAAAAAAAAATCAGTCTGACTGCCCTAAGGACTTGCTAGGTAGGCAAACATTTGCCCAGCGCTTAAGTGTGAAAGCTGAGGCATGGCCAAAGGGGACTTTGGGAGGATGGGGCCTGCCTGATTCAGCTGGGACCCACTTGTTCTTGGATAACCTGTTTGTTCAGTAAACAGGAGTGTCGTTTTGTAAGCATCTTGTCTAAGGTCTGCTTTAAAACAGATTTTGCTGGCTCAATGAGGCAAACTAGGGAGAGGCTTATAGGATCCTGTGGTTTGAGCTTGATTTCTGCTTGTGGAAAATTAGTGGCTAATTAAATGATTGGCTAAGGAGGTTGAAAATGGATTAAGGAATAAATGTAACTAGGGGGTAGGGAAGTCAAAGTTTTTGGTGTATTTTTAGACTTAAAACCTCAAAATCTACTTTTCTCCAAAAAGTGGATTTCCTAAGAAGCCGACTTTTGCAGAGTCCGGAATCATAGGATTATAACTGAGACCAAATAGGGAGGCAGTTGAGTAAAGTGAAAAGAGCACTTGAATGACTCTGAGGTCCAAGGCCCTGGGTTCAAATCCTGCCTCTGACACCTGTGTAACTTTAGGCAAGTCACTTTGACCTCACAAGGCTTGACATTTCTCATTTATAAAATGGAGAGGTCAAACTAGTTGGCCTACAAAGCCCCTTTCAACCCTATCTCTGTGGTTTAGTCCAAACCTCTCATTTTACAGATGAGGAAACAGGTCTAAAGACATTAAGTGACTTGTCCAAGGTTTCGAAGTAAGTAGCAAAATTGACATTAGAGTTCCAGTGCTCTGACTCAGAATTCATTGTCATTCCCACTGTACCTTCTCCAGAGGCCAATACTGGAAGATGCCATGCTTCTGGGGCTCAAGGGGGACAAAGACCAAGCATTCAGTTCTAACCTCACCACTTCATCAGGACCTTCAGATGCTTGTAGCTTCAGAAGTGACATTAATGCCATAAATAATAACAGGAACTTTTCATTTCTCTAGCCTTTTGGAAGTTTTCCGGAGCACCTTCTTTAGTACAATTCTGTGAGGCCGGTTGAAAAACGTTTTGCTTATTTTTGCAATAAGTATTGATTGTGGACCTACTATGTGCCTGGCACTGTACTAAATGCTAGCTAAGGATACAGAGAAAGACAAAAAAACCCAGCCCCTTCCTTCAAATATCTTAATTTTCTAAGGTAGGAGACAATATGCAAACAACTATGAATAGATGTCAGATATAGATACGCATGTATCTATATATACATATCAGAGATATGTATATATATATGCACATGTGTAGACCTGTACATGGACTTATATACATACAGTATCTGTATCTATCTAAATATAAATATACATATGTATATGTATACATGTGGGTATATAGACATGCATGTAGATACATAGGTACATATATGTATCTATGTCTATCTAGACACATGTGTATGTACATACATATGCACACATGCACACATATATATGTACGTATACACAGTTAAGTTGGAGATCATTTCAGAGGGAAGGCACTAAGCAATAAGGGGGATCAGGAAAGGGTTTTGGTTTTTGGCTTTTTTTGTTTTGTTTTGTTTTGTTTTGTTTTGTTTTTGCAAAAGGTGGAATTTTAGCTAAGACTTCAGAGAAGCTGAAAGCAGAGATGAGGGAGAGAGAGCATCCCAAGCAGACCTGGGAAATAGGCAATAAAAATGCACAGAGACAAGGAAGCAACCTCAGATAAAGCTTCCCTTGAGCTTTCCCTCAGAGAGAGGTCCCAGTGAAAGGCCCCATGGTTACCCAGCTAGTAAGTATGTGTGGTAGGATTTGAATCCAGCTCTTTTGACCCTAAGACCACTACAGTAAGAATGTGAATAAGAGAAATGGATCTGAAATGTCCTCTAATTTTTATCTGAATATGTAGCTGTGTGGATCACAGCATTTTCTCAGTACCCACAAGCAGTTCTTCCAAGATTCTAAATTGGTGAAGAGGTGCTCATTTTCATTGCTAGAGAGAGTTTACTCACAGGGATCTCTCCACACCAATAAAATAATAAGTCCAATTTAAAAAAAAAACACTTGTTTTAAGAGATTAAAAATATATGGGCAGATATAGCTAATAATTACTAACATTTCTATAATACCCACTATGTGCCAGACGTTTACAGATATTATCTCAATTGACCTTCACCTACAACCTTAAGAGGTAGGTGCTATTATTATCTCCATTTTACAGGTGAGGAAAGTACAATTAAGTGACTTGGCCAGGCTCATACAGCTATTAAGTGTCTGAGGCTGGATTTGAACTCTGGTCTTCCTGACCCCAGGTTTAGGGCTCACTGTGCCACCTCACTGCCTAATCTCATATAGATATATGAGCTAGTCTCATACCTATACAGGATATCAACCCACAGGTTGATAGGATAAACAGATATCAGAAATCATTTATGCAATCTGCTGAAGTAGTCAAGTTATTTAATGTTCATCATAATAGCACCTTGTCTTACAGCTTACAAAGTTCTTTCTCATATTCACTGGGCATCCTTAGGTTTCTGGGTGCCAGTGCTCCCTAGGAATCCAAGTTTTTTTCAGTATCTGTTCATCTGCCAGTAGGTCAGTAGGGTTCAGATTCACTTGAATTCTCTTAAAAGTCCTCTTTGGAGAATGTTAAGTCAATAGCATTTGCCTAGAGGGACAAGAGCTAGCTGACTATTTTTTACTATTTATAATATGCCAAATATTATAAATTATAAATATGCCAAATTATATAAATTATAATACACCAAATATTTATTATATGCCAAAGACCATTTTTTACTATTTATACAAATGAAAGAAATTAATGGAAAAGTATTGATTAACTGCTTACCATGTACAAAGCACAGGAGACCTAAATAGAAAGTCACCCCAGGGCTTGATCTCAATAATTTGAATTCACATTCGAATAGAGAGAGACAGCTACTCTTTTTTTTTTTTTTTTGGAGGCAATGGGGTTAAGTGACTTGCACAGGGTCACAGAGTTAGCTAGTAAGTATCTGAGGCTGTATTTGAACTCAGGTCCTCCTGACTCCAGGACCAGTGCTCTATCCATTGTGCCACCTAGCTGCCCCAAGACAGTTCCTCTTAATAGGAAAGATCTAGTGGCAAGGCAGATGCTGATGTGCCATCTTTAACAGCATTTCCAGGAATAAAAACACATCCATTTCTAATATTGAACCTTTTACCATGTCAAGGACTTTGGTGGCAAGAAGTTTCTTTTCCAGGTAGTCAATAGTGGCAGCACCTTGCAGAGGTACCATCCCCAAAAGCATTGCTCCTTTGGAACAATTGCTTGCTGGTTTGTTCACCAAAGAGGGTCGATGGCGTCGTAGGGGTGATGTCTTGACTTGAGTGAATTGGGTTTGAGTGAGGCTGCACTGTGCAGAGTTGTCAGCCTCACTCTCCCCTCCAGAGTCATCAGAGGCCAGTGGCAGGCATCAGTCAGTGCTGTGGGCCAGAAGCAGGGCAGGGCACTCAGGAGAGTGCTGTGCCATAGGCCTCTTGGGCTTACCTGCCAACAACCAAGAATGTCACTTAACTCCTTCTGTTCCTGTTCCCTCCATTATAAAATAAAGGGGTTAGACTAGAGGACCTTTAAGATCTCACTTTTAAAATCTATGATCTCATGGAAGTTACCTCAGTTTACCCAAAGTTTAAAGTAGTATTTCCCAAGGAATAGCAAATTACCTTGTCACCTGAGCAGGACTAAGGCTTCTAGCCTCTATGGCTCAGAACAGGGAAAGTAGAGGAGGAAGTAGGAAGAATTTGGAGCTTTGAAAATCAAGAGGCTTTGGCTGCCCTTCTTCTGTCTTCCACAGTCACCGTGTGTACCTGTGACCTTGGGCTACTCACTTCCCCTTTGGGGCCTCTAATTTCATGAGAGGATCACTAAGCTCTACCTTATGATCAAAAAGCTGATCAAAGAGAAAAAGAACACTGATCTTTGAAGTTAGAAGACCTGGGTTTGAGTGAGTAATTTAACCTTTAGGAACCTCAGTTTCCCAATCTTTAAAATGGGAATAACAACACTTCCACTGCCCAACCTCTCAGGACTATTGTTAGTAAAGGTCTCAAAGACCTATACAAGTATGCATATGTATATATGTGGGGGTATATATGTATATACCCACATACACCTTTACATACCTATATATCTTTATATATGTATATACATCTATGAAGGCAGTTAGGTGGCTCAATGGATAGAGGGGCTGGGAGTCAGGAAGACCTGAGTTCAAATCCAGCCTCAAACACCCACTAGCTGTGTGACCCTGGGCAAGTCACTTAACCTCCTTTTGCCAGAATCCACTAGAGAAGGAAATGGCAAACCATTCCAGAATCTTTGCCAAGAAAACCCCATGCAGGGTCACAGAGAGTCAGACACAACTGAATAACAATATACCCTACACACACACACACACACACACACATACATCTATATCTTTATAGACATACATGTATATCTTTATGCATGTGTACATTTAATTACCTATATATCTTTGTATATGCAAATGTACAATACATACATATATTTGCATGCATGTTATTCTTTTTATTGTTAGTAGTACCATTTCTAAGATCAATGACAGTACTTGAGAGACAAGGGGACAAAGGTAACCCTTTAATTCTTTGGAAGAGGAGAGGGAGATTATAAAGAAGTCTCAGTCTTTTCTTTTGCCTATACTAATGGCAAAACCTGTGTTCTTTCTTTAATTTAACTCTTTGCCTGCTCCAGCAGGCTAATCCCAGTAATTGCTGTTTTTAAAGTTATTGTGGTGAGCTGTGGTTTCTCCTTCAAGGAAGAGGGAAAAATTGAATGAGAGAGAAGGTGGTTGGAGAGAAATCTTAATCTTCATTTTCTTTTTGAAATATGGAGGGATCAGCAAGAAATCCACAAAAGGGGTATGGAGAGGGGTGAGTAGTAAACACAGGGTGTTCCTAAAGTCTTAGTGCACTTTCAAACTATTAAAGTTTCAAATTGCATCAAGACTTTTGGGACACCTTTAAGTTAACATTAGTGGTCTGTAATATCCAATAATTTGAGGGTTTGCGGAGAGGCAAAGGTCCCCATCTTTCTTAAGGTTTTAAGCTTCATTAAAGTTTAACTTAGGCATTTACACCATTATTTGGAGAGTATCTTTTTTCCTGCTCACTCTTCTCTTCCTTTACCTCCTGAAGAAAGTTGTATTCACTTGGCTAATGAGTAAAGGCTCCTCATAACCAGCTGAGAGAGGAGAGAATTTTTTTTTCCTCCTCCCTAGCAGTTTTCAAAGTGTCTTAAGGTTCAATAAAATAATTCACTAATTCTAAAAGATAAGGGAAGAAGGAAAAATAAATTCACATTTCTTTTTATGAGAAAAAAATATATTTTCATTCATACGGAGACATACAATAACATCACAGCTGACTCTATTCACAAAGCAACTGACATTGAGTCTGGAAGAACTCATCCCAAGGGTTATCATGTTTGGTATGTAATATCTGTGTAACTGGAAAAGTAGAGAATGATTTTTTTTAAAAATCAGACCTATGATTTCTGTAGTTTAGGAAACACTTCTACCAAGCCAGTGAGCAACTTTTCTTAGAAAGTTTTTGTTGTTCAATCATTTCCAACTCTTCGTGACCTCATTTGGGGTTTTCTTGGCAGAAATACTGGAATGGCTTGCCATTTCCTTCTCCAGTTCATTTTACAGACGAGGAAACTGAGGCAAACAGGGTTAAGTGACTTGCCCAAGGTCACACAGTGAGTAAGTGTCTGAGACTAGATTTGAATTCAGGAAGATATCTTCCTGACTCCAGGCTTGGGGCTCGATCCACTGAACCACCTAAGGCATTAAGAGAAGAAATGACTTGCCTAGGGTCACATAGTGAGTAGGTGTAGGCTTAAAGCCAGGGATAGTCTTTGTGACTTGCATCCTGTATTCAGCCCTCTGAGGAGGATTATTGAACTAGTTTGAGGGGCACAATCATAAGATCACAGACTTAGTGCTGGAAGAGGCCATCTAGTACAAAACTTCCATTTTATAGATGGAGGAAATTGAGGCCCAGAGAGATGAAGTTGGTTGAGGCCACACAGGTAACAAACGACAGCTCTGGGATTCAAACCCGGGTCCAGAATCATACATAGGTGGAGAGCTGGAAGGGAGCCTCAGGGTGCCCTAATCCAACCTCATTTTCCTTACTCTCTCCGTGGACACTAGAATCTGGTGACACTGGTCTTCTTGCTTCCCCCGTGACCCTTCGTCTTCCCACTCTGTGCCCTTTTTTTTTTAACTGGCTCCCCCTCAGGCTTGGAATGCTCCCCTTCTTGGCTTCCACCGCTTTCTTCAAGACTCAGCTGAAATCTCCTCTTCTGTAAGAACCCACGTAGCCCAGTGCTCACTTGCCTTCCCCATTGACACTGTAAATATTTTGTCCTCTTCGAGAACGAAGGAAGAGCAACACAAATATTTTGTACATCCATATTTGTTTGGATGTTGTCACCCCCATTAGAGTGTGGGCTCAGTGACATCAGGGACCATGTTTTTGTCTTTCTTTCCTGGACACTTACTGGGTCTGGCCTAGAATCAGTGATTAATAAAGGCTAGTTGAATGGCTGACACAGAGGTTAACTACCTTGCCCAAGATCACACATGTATTGACACAGGCTCTTTCTCCTTCTGTTTAAATTAAAGGGGAGTGTACAGGCAGGTGAGGGAACTACTGGTGAAAATGGACACTTACAGAGATGCATAAAGAAGAGGTCTCTATTGCAGTTATTGAGTTGATCTGTCATAATTGGGAACTGAAACACCCAAGCCACAGGAAAGAGGCATCTGTTAAGCTGAACCCCATATCCTGAACTCAGTGGGATGGTTTGAACCAGGGTTGTTATTGGAAACCATTATTCATTTTACAGCTGTCACTTTGGGGGGCCTCCCACCCCTAGCCCAGCAAGATCAACCTTGAAACCCGCTCTTCCTATCCGAATGCTTGAGATCCTAATGCTTTGAAGGGGATAGCTCCATAATGAGGGGATGGGATGTACTCAGGTGGTCTTTGATGACAGGTGGTCTCTCCCAACAGGTGGCCTCAAAGGGGAAATTTGGTAGCATTTTTCTGAACAGTTGCACTTAAAAAAAAATCTGAAAACTCCTTGCAAGGCCTATTTGAGGCAGAACTACAAAGTTATTAACACTGACGGATGACAAAATTGCATCTGCACTAAGGGGTGGGTGATGGTGATTAGGAGGTCTCCCAGCTGGCTTTGATCAGAAGTGACAAGCTCCTCAGGTCTGGGGCTCTCCACCTCTTCTCTTCCTCCCTCCCACCCTTCCCCGGGGGGTGGAGGGGGGGCACAGCAGCACCTGTTTGTAACTTTCAGCCTCTTCTAACTCCGCCTGCCTCCCGGCACTTAGCTACTCCCCCAGAGCACACAACTAGAGCTGACGAGTTATGACCAAACCAATCACTCATTTATAAAATACTTTCCTTCCTGAAAGTTCTCTGGAACACAGACCCTTCAGCACTGAAGTTTATATCAATATCTTGGATTTAGGAAAACTTTTTTTTTTCAATTAACTCAGGGTTTAGAGTGAAAGGCAAAAATACTCACATTCAAAGTATATTAAAGAATTCAAAGAAATAACAGGCAAGTTGATGGTGCAGTGGATAGAGCACTGGGCCTGGATTCAAGAAGACTCATGTTCATGAATTCAAATCTGGTCTCAGACACTTACTAGTTATGTGACCCTGGGTAAGTCACTTAACCCCTATTTGCCTCAGTTCCACATCTGTAAAATGGTGACATGCTGGAGAAGGAAATAGCAAACCACTCCAGTATCTTTGCTAAGAAAACACTGCAGACATATCCACGGAGTCATGAATAGTTGAACATGACTGTACAACAATCTATATAGCGCTCTGTGGATTAAATCAGTGCTTTACTTACATTATCTCATTTGGTCCCCATAACATAGGCAGTACAGCTATTATTGACCCCAGCAACTTGAAATGAGTTGAATTTGGGAATCACAGGAAATTAGTTCCAATCCTGATTCTGTCATTTGCTGTGTGACCTTGGACAAGTCACTTCCCTTCTCTGGTTCTCAATTTCTTCATCTGTAGAATGAAAAAGCTGGACCTGATACCTCTTTAAGGTCCCTTACAACTCTTGACCTATGAGCCCAAGACCCTAAGAAACCTACATTACATCTGGGAAAGTAGCGTATGAAATCTATTCAAAATAAATACAAGGTGATTTTTAAGTGGGGGCCGGGGAGTGGAGTACGAATAGCTGGGAGGAGGCGGGAATTAGGAAAAGTGTCATGTAGGGGAGACTTTTGAGTAATCCTTTGAAGGAAGCTCTGTATTCTAAGAGGCCCAGATGAGTGTATATATTCTGGGCACAGGGGATAGTCTTTGCAAAAGCCCAAGGGTAGAAGATGGAATCCATGCTCAAAGGCTGGTTTGAACAGAACCAAGGATACATAAAGGGAAGTAATGGATAATAAAGCTTGGAGTATGATAGCATAGGATGGAAAGCAAAGGATTTGCAGGATTCAAATCATGCCACCTTCATGACCTCACGTTAGTCATTTAACCTCTGGGGCCTTTGTCTTCCTCTAAAACATCTGACACCTCAGCTAGATGAATTCTGAAGTCACTTCTAACTCAAGATCTATGATGCTAGGAAATATAGATTGGAGCCAGGTTTTAAAAGACTTTAAATGCCAAAGAAGACACCTCGGCTAGATGAATTCTGAAGTCGCTTCTAACTCAAGATCTATGATGCTAGGAAATATAGATTGGAGCCAGGTTTTAAAAGACTTTAAATGCCAAAGAGTGTAATGTATATTTTTTGTTGTTTTTCAGTCCTGTCCGACTTCATGACTCATTTGGGATTTTCTTGGCAAAGATACGAGAGTAGTTTGCCATTTCCTTCTCCAACTCATTTTACAGATGAGGAAATTGAGGCCAACAGGGTTAAGTGACTTGCCCAGGGTCACACAGCTAGTAAGTGTCTGAAGCTAGATTTGAACTCAGAAAGATGGGTCTTCCTGACTCCAGGTCAGGTGATCTATTCACTGTACCATCTAGCTGCCTCTAATTTGTATTTTATTCTAGGGGTAATGTGGAACCATTGGAGTTTATGAATCTTACCTGTGATTTGAGAATATAAATTTAACAGCTGTGTAATGGACAGATTGGAGAAAAGAGAAACTTGAGTCAGGGAGACCAATTAGGAGACTGTTATAACCGTCCAAACCAACTACTTTTCTGGTCCTACATTTTCTTAGGGATGTGCTGAGGAACACCATTTTTTTTTCTCCTGGTTTAACCATAGATTTCACTAGGGGAGCAATTTCTGGGTGTGGAAATGATTTCCACTGAAACAGCTTACTGGGCCTCTGAAATTTTGAAAGTTGCCTGAGGGTACCAGGAGATTGAGTGATTTGCTCCAGAGACCAAGTGTTAGCCTTATAGTCCCAAAGGCCTGAGTTCAAATCCAGTCTCAAACATTTGTAGGGGCAGCTAGATGGCGCAGTGGAGAGAGCACCAGGCCTGGAGTCAGAAAGACCAGAGTTCAAATCTGGCCTCAGACACTTCCTAGCTGTGTGACCCTAGGCAAATTGCTTAACCCTGTTTGCCTCAGTTTCCTCATCTGTAAAATGAGCTGGAGAAGGAAATGGCAAACCACTCCAGTGTCTCTGCCAGGAAAACCCCAAATGGGGTCACAAAAAGTCAGACACAACTAAGCAACGACAACAGACGTTTACTAGCTTTGTGACCCTGGACAAGTCACTTAACCTGTACCTCAGTTTCTTCATTTCTAAAATAAGGTTAGTATCAGCACCTACCTCTCAGGGTTGTTGTAAGGATAAAATGATACACTATTCTTAATCGTCTACAATTTTCCTTGTAAAATTTTACGATAGAATCTGTATTCTTCATCAGTATTTCCCCTGGCTGTCTTATCTCCCTTCTGAAATGTTTTATCACAAGAAATTAAACGGATTATATTCTGACAGGAAGTAAATGGTTACTGTACTTTAGACCATGAGCTCCTTGAGAATTTTTTTGGTTTTCATAACCCCAGGACTTAGTACAGTGCCTGGCATATGGTAGCTGATTAATAAATGCTTGTTGATATATACATACATAAAGTGCAGGACATGAACCCCCATCTGCCTGCCTCCTAACCCTGATGCCAAGGCCAATTTTCTAACCACTATGCCAGGCTGTATGTATCTCAAGGGGACATCTCGTGGGTTTTGCAAGGCTTTCTTCATCAAAGGGGAGTGTAACTTTCCCGTATCTTCTTTCAGATTAGGAAGTCTGAGTCTGTGAGAGACCTAGCTCCCAAAAAGGGGGGTGGGGGCAGTAAATGGGAGAAAGAAGGTTTATTTCACTTGCATAGCAACTTGCCTGGGACCAAGCAGGTTCCTTTGATTATCTGATTGGCTTTGATATGGAGAGAAGCAGAGATAGGCAGCTCCAGATAAACCCACCAGTAGCTCCAAGAAAATGGCTCTGACCAGTGAGGGCCAAGCCTCAAGAGGAGGTCACTTTTAGCTTCTTCCCCCAGTGTCCACCCTCTGGCTATTAAACCACTGAGCTGAGCAATACCCTGCCGAGAAAGCCTTCGAGGACCTATAGGAATGTGGCACTGGGCAGCCTGTCCCTTCCAGGACCCTGGGGGGGCGGCTAGAGATCTTGTCTCTCCTTTCTCAGAGGTCATGACTTGAACCATGAGGAATGACTTTAACAGAGGCTGAGACTTAATGACAATGTTTCATCGCTGAGGATTCTCAAAGTCTCAGGGAGCTCAGGGTCTAGCCCAATGCTCCTCATTTTGACAGATGAGGAAACTGAGACCCAGGGATGGGAAGGGACTTACCCAGGGTCATACATGCATGAACAGCAAGATTCAAACCCAGGTCCTCTGACTTCTCTGCTACAGTTCTCTTCCATGTGGATTGGGAATAGGCAAGGAGATCCTGGAGAGAAATGAAAGGGTCTTTTCTCTTAGGGATGCAAAAATAAAAACAAAATATAAAACACACCCAACCTGTCCCACACTCCATGTTCCAGCCAGACTGGTCACTTGCTGTTCCCCATACATGATATTTCATCTCTATCCTCTGTGCCTCAGCCTCAATTTCCTCATCTGTAAAATGGATGCCCTCTTCACTTCTTGAAAGCCCTCACTCCCTTCAAAGTTCAGCTTATGTATCACCCTTCTACATAAGATTCCCATACCAGCCTCAAGTGATTAATGCCTTCTTCATCCCAGGTTTATTTATTATTTACTTTATAGATAATTTGTGTTGAATTAGCTGTGTATAGGTTATCTACCTCAACCCTACCCCCAAGAAGAATATAAGCTTCTTGAGGGCAAGGATAATTTTGTTTTTTGCCTTTGTATTCATAGAACTTTGTACACAGTAGGTGCTTAATGGGAGTTTATTGAATCATACCCTCCAAGAGAAATATGTTTCTCAAAAACCCATGGCTTGAAACTTTCCTCTTGGAATCTGTACCTAGGTGGCATGGTGTAACAGAGAGACCACTGGATTGGGAGCCAGGAATTGAATTTGAATCCTACCTCTGACATTTCAGAGCTTTGTGACCTTGGACAGGTCACTGAATCTTCTATGCCTCAGTTTCCTCATCTGTAAAATGAGGGAGTTAGACTCAATAGCCTCTAAGGGCCCCTTCCAGTTTGAAATCTCTGATCCAATGACCTTAAGAAGGCCCATAATAGCTTGGTCAGGGAGATAGGCTTTACTGTGCAATTTATAAGAAAGGGGGGAGGGTATTATCAGTTCATTCTAGGCAGAGATTTCTAATAGCAGCAATTGTTTCATAAGGACTTCAGTTAGAGGCAGAGAACAAGAAATATGGCCCCACTGCAGCCCAAGCTGACCAAGAGACTGCAGTGGGAGAGGTCAATGGGTCTATGTGACCTCGGGCAAGTCAAGGTCTGTCTTTTCATGGGCTAGTCTCTGAAATGAGACACTCAAAAGGATTAGTGCCTATATAACCCTAAGGAATTCACTTAACCTTTTTGAGCCTCAGTTTCCTCATCCATGAAATGAGGGGGGTGGGCTCGGTGGCTTTCTTAGTCTTTTCCAGCTGTAGTCTGTGATTCGAAGATTTTATGGAACATTTGGACTTGAGTTTGCATCAAATATAAAATACTCTGTTTGGCATTCAAGGCCCTTCTTAACCCTGCCCCTTCTCTACCTTTCCAGTCTTCTTACACCTTACTCTTCAACACGTACTCTTCCATCCAGGGACATTGGCCTCCTGGCTGTTCCACAAACGACCTTTTCTCAGCTCAGGGCATTCTCTCTGGCCATTCCCCATACCTGGAACGTGCTTTCTTCTCCACTCTTGACTACTGACCTCCCTGGCTTCCTTTAGGTGCCAACTAAAATCCCAACTGAATAGCTAGGTGGCGCACTGGATAGAGTGACAGGCCTAGCATCAGAAGACTCATCTTCCTGAGTTCAAATCCCATCTCAGACGCATACTAGCTGGGTGACCCTGGGCAAGTCATTTAACCCCAATTGCCTTAAAAAAAAAAAACTGAACAACAACAAAAAATCCCAACTGCTACAGGAACCCTTCCCCAATTATTTTTAATTCCAGTGCCTTACCTCTGTTAATTATTTACTATTTATCCTGTGAATAGCTTGTTTATATGTTGTTGCCATTAAATTGTAAGCTCTTTGAGGGCAGCAACTATCTTTTGCCTCTATTTGTATCCACAGCATTTAACACAGTGACTGGCACACAGTAAGTGCTTAATAAATATTTGTTGATTGATTGAATTCTGGATTTGGAATTAGGGCACCTGAATTTAAATCCCAGTTCTATAACAGGTGTAAGCTCTTGGGCCTCAGTTTCCTCATTTGTAAAATGAGGGGGAGTAGCATGGTACAGTAGAGAGTAATGAATTTGGAGTCAGAAGACCTGAATTCAAATCCATCATTTGTCTTGTGTTGCCTCTACTACCTTGGGCAAGTCACTTCTAAGCTCTCAAAACCACAGTTCTTCACCTTTAAATTGAAAAAGTTTGAATTGCCTAGCCTCTAAAGCAGGGGTGGGGAACCTGAGGCCTCCAGGTCACATGCGGAGGGCCGCCCTTGAGGACCTAGAGGGCCACATGTGACCTGGAGCCCTCAGGTTCCCCACCCCTGCTCTAAAGTCTATCCCAACTCCAAGGCCCAGGTCACTGACCACTTCTCAAGGCTTTTCCTCTTCAAAGTTGTCTGTAAGCATTCGTCTTATGTCGGGTCGCTAACTAGTGTAGACTATTTCCAGGCATTTGAGACTATACCCTTGATGCCAACAAGCTGGTGAAAGGCAGAGAGTCCAAAATGACCACGTGCTTCTGCCCCACATCCCCAGGTTCTCCTTCAGCACTGAAGGTTAAAAGCAAAGTTGTCATTTGTTCCTTCTGTCAGAATTATGGCTTTCCTAGTTATCTTTTCAGAAGGGTTGATTCTTATCCCGAGGGGCCTGTTTCTCATTATAGGCTGAACTGGGCCAACTCCACCTGGGGAGTCAGCCCAAGAGAATGTGTGTTGACAAGTTCAGAGAGCTCGAACCCTACAGATTTGTCCTCCAGGTCTGAGGAGGGAAACTTCTGGGGGTCTGAATTTGTTTACTCCTGGAAAAACCTGGCTTCCTGTTTCTTGGGGGTTTGGGGGGGGTGTGTGTGTGAAGGGAGCAGTTGAGGGGGGGAGGTTTAAAAGGCCTCATAAAAAAGGCTCAAAGGGTACTAAACATCAAATGGCTTTTGCAGAACAACACTGGATGAGTTAAGTGTAAAGGAATCAGAAACAGACGGATTAAATTTCCTTTAAGATACACATAGGTTATAAATTAAGGGAGAAGAGTCAAGTCAAAACATGCTCTGGGATTTTGCCAAAACCCAGAAACATTTGAAAAATAAGTTTTGAGATGGCGGATGTGCCCCTGTCCTGGCTGGGTTCAGCTACTGTCCCTTCCCCTAGCCACCTCCCCCATTGCTATGCCCTAAAATCACTGTCCAGGGGTTATATCCAGGGCTGTCTTTTAACTAAGCCATTCCACAGGCCTGCTCTTTATTCAAGTGATCAGTGTCATTTTCTTTTCCATCAATGGGCCCCTATGCATACGATCGCTGAGCGTCTCCTATTTGGTTCTGTGTTCCATTTGGGACAGACACCCAATGTCTCCTGTTTGGCAATGAGTTCCATTGCAACTGGAAAGGAAGGACCAGGAGCTTTTACAACTCTCAGTATGTTTCTCATTTAGATTCAAAGGACAGGAAGGAAACCCAAATGTCACTGAATTCAGTGCATTATCAAGGGATGGCTGCCTGGCCCTTTCTCCACCTGCTTTTGGGGGATTTCTAATTCCAGCGCCTGCTGACTTGCCCTGGAGTCAGGCAGGCAATATCATTTAGCATATGCACAGATAAGCAAAGCGACCCCCACTTAGGGGAAGTGGGACATAGAAGGGTAAGAAAATGCAGTGAATTTTTGCTTAGTGGCTGCTACTGAGGAAATTCCTTTGCCGTCTATCCCCATGGAGATTTTCCTCTCCTCTAATTACTGGCAAGAGTAGAGACACACTGGTTTTCCCAAAAAGTTGTCCCCAAGTAAATTTGAACAAAATATGGTTTTGAAAAATTTCTCTCCCCACCCCCATCTCCTCGATGCTAATGAAATTAAGTGACTGGTGCAAAGAGCAAAGAGACAGAGTACTTGAGTATAGAAACCCCAGTTCTTTCATTTATTCTCTGTGTGACCTTGGGAAAGAGACTTCACCTCCAATCAATCAACAAGCATTTCTCCAGCTCTTCCTGTGTGCCAGGCATTGTATTAGGTGCCGGCGATATAGGAACAAAAATGAAGTAGTCTCTGCCCTCAAGTAGCTGACAGTCTACAGGAAGAGACAACAATGTGCATACATAGCATAAACAAAAGAGATACAAGGTGATTTGAGGGGAAGAGATCACTAGCAGTTTCGGGCATCAGGAGAAACTTTATTTAGTTTCCAGCTGAGACTTGAAGCAAACTCGAGATTCTAAGGGGCAGTAATGAAGTGGGTTGGACCAAGGACCTCTGATTTCCCTTCCGGCTCTTTGATCATTGTTCTGTAGCTGGAGGGGCTATACAGAGGCATTCAAATCCAACCCCCTCTTTTTTTACATAGGCAGCTTGGAGGCACAGAGGATAGAGTCCTGGACTTGAAGTCAAGGAGACCTGAATTCAAATCTTGCCTTAGATTCTTACTAGCTTTGAGACCCTGGAGAAGTCACTTATCTTTTCAGTTTCAGTTTCTTCATCTATAAAATAATAATACCTAGTATTTTTATGAAGCAGCTAGATGGCTCAATGGATAAAATGTTGGGCCTGGAGTTAGGAAGAACTGAGTTCAAATCTGGCCTCAGACATTCAGTACCTGTGTGACCTTGGGCAAGTCAATTAACCTATTTGCCGTAATCCACTGGAGAAGGAAATGGCAAACCGCTCCAGTATTTTTGCCAAGAAAACCCCATGTGGGGTCACAAAGATATGGACATGACTGAACAACAGTATTTATATAGTACTTTAGGGTGTACAAAATGTTTTACCAATATCTCATTTGATCCTCACAACACCCTTTGGAAGCAGGAACTATTACTATCCCCATTGTACAGTTGAGGAAATTGAGGCAAAATGCCTTGCTCAGGGTCACACAGCTAGTAAGTATCTGAGGCTGGATTATGAACTTGAGTCTTTCTGATTTCAAATCCAGCATTCCATCCGCTGTACCACCTAACTATCTCAAAACTTAGGGGTAATAATAGTGCTTCTTCACAATTTTGACATAAAGGGTGATACCATAAGCAAATCAGGAGAGCAAGGAATAGTTTACTGACAGATCTATGGAGAAGGGAAGAATTTATGACCAAACTAGAGATAGAGAACATTACGAAATGCACAATAGATACTTTTGATTACATTAAATTAAAAAGGTTTTGCACAAAGTCAATGCAAACAGGATTAGAAAGTAAGCAGAAAGCTAGCAAACGATTTTGACAGCCAGTGTCTCTGATAAGGGCCTTATTTCTAAAATATATAGAGAACTGAGTAAAATCTGTAAGACTATAAGTCATTCCCTAATTGGTAAATGGTCAAAGGATATGAACAGGCAGTTTTCAGATGAAGAAATTAAAGCTATCTAGAATATATGAAAAAAATGCTCTTAATCACTATTGATCAGAGAAATGCAAATTAAAACAACTTTGAGGTACCACAACCCACATATCAGATTGACTATCATGACAAAATAGGAAAATGATAAATGTTGGAGAAGATGTGGGAAATTTGGAACACTAATGCATTGTTGGTGGAGTTGTGAACTGATGCAACCATTCCGGAGAGCAATTTGTAACTATAGCCAAAGGGCTATAAAACTGTGCATACCCTTTGATCCAGCAATACCACTACTAGGTCTACAGATCCCAAAGAGATAATAAAAAAGGGAAAAAGACCCACATGTACAAAAATATTTATAGCAACTCTTTTTGTGGTGGCAAAGAATTGGAAATTGAGAGGATGCCCAATCAATTGGGGAATGGCTGAACAAGTTGTAGTATATGGATGTAATCTCTAAAGATGCCCCAAACTCTGAAAAACACCCACTGGGTGAGAGGCGGAGGTGGAAGGGTAGTATTCCATTACAGTAGAAATGGTGAGCAGGTGGACTTTAGAGAAAACCCGGAAAGACTTGCATGAACTGATGTCAAATGAAGTGAGCAGAGCCGGGAGAACATTGTACATGGTAACAGCAATACTGTGACATGACCAACTTTGTTAGACTTAACTCTTCTGAGCAATGCAATGATCTAAGACAATTCAGAAAGACTCATGATGGAAAATGCTATCCACATCCAGAAAAAAAACTATGGAATCTGAATGCAGATCAAAGCGTACTATTTTCTTTTTTTCTGTTGTTAATTGTTTTTTTTTCTTTCTCGTGGTTTTTCCCTTTTGTTCTGATTCTTCTTTCACAACATGACTAATGTGTAAATATGTTTAACATGATCATCTGTGTATAGCCTATATCAGATTGCATGCCAGGAAGAAGGGGGGAGGGGAGGGAGGGGGGAAAATTTTAGAACTCAAAATCTTATAAAAGCAAATGTTGAAAACTAAAAATTAATTAATTAAAATAATAGCACTTTTTGCCACAGAGTTATAGTAGGAATCAAATGAGACATTGTATATATCCTGAATTTTTATATTATATTATATATACATTAATTTATATTCTAATATTTTGAAGCACTGTATCAGTGCCAGCTGTTATTATTATTATTGTTAATATTATTATTATTAAAGGGGCAGCTAGGTGATGCAGTGGATAGAACACTGGCCCTGGAGTCAGGAGGACCTGAATTCAAATCTGGCCTCAGACACATAACACTCACTAGCTGTGTGACTTTGTGCAAGTCACTTAACCCTGATTGCTACACACACACACACACACACACACACACACATATTAGCTATTATTATTATTAATTAGAAAATGGGTCCCAAAGAAGTGAAGCGCCTTTTACAGTCTAATATATCTAGAAAGTACCTGAGATCAGGTGTGAACCAAGATCTTCGGGACTCTAAGTCATATGCATCTATGCCAAGCTGCTCACCTCTCA
The DNA here is from genome assembly GCF_900497805.2 of Vombatus ursinus. Taxonomy (NCBI): domain Eukaryota; kingdom Metazoa; phylum Chordata; class Mammalia; order Diprotodontia; family Vombatidae; genus Vombatus; species Vombatus ursinus. Next base: position 22,516 of record NW_020940324.1, on the reverse strand, counting down.
GTAGAACCCTTAGAGGTTCTCTAATCTACTCTCATTTTATAGATGGGGAAACTGAGGCTCAGGGATGTTAAGTGAGTTGCCTACTATAAGAGTATAAAGATGAGGGAGTTCACAGCTTGCTTTCTCACACTTTATTTGCATCAGTTTCTTCCAAGGATCAGAAAAAATGCCTCTTAGCAGGCGTAATTATCTTATGGATAAACTAGAGTAACCCTGGGTCATTATTATAGATATTTCTTTTCTATCTTTAAAAACAAAATGAGTATAGGAATGTTTCTCTGAACAACTGCACCTACTGATTATCCCACACTCCCTACCTGGCCTCAGAACAGACAGGAAAGACTGGTCACAAGGGCATGAAAAACAGCAAAAACCTGTCATTCTAATCCACCTTGATCTTGAGAAGTGTGTCAATTGGACCATGGCTGAGCTGCCAGTTCCTAGATAGGTCAGCCTCTCTCTTCCTCATCTAAAGTGATGCTGATGATGAAGGTGGGAGTCCTGGTCACAGATTCCTAACCACTTGCAGGGCTTGCTGCATGCATTCAAATTAATTCAACATGCATTTATTAAACATCTACTATTTGTAAGGTTTTGTGTTGGGCACTGAGTATACAAAGGCAATAATGACATCATCCCTGCCCTCAGGGAGCTTTCATTGTCATGGGGTGGGGCTGGAGGGGAGAGACAATTTGTGCAGAGAAGTAGATACAAAGTTATTCCAGGACAAGGAGGTAACTGAAAGCTGGTTAAATCAGGAAAAGTCCCTGCAGGAGGTGTCAACTAAATTGAGCCTTGAAGAAAGCTAAGGAGTAGAAGATTTGTTCATTCAATAACTAGCATTTTTTTGGTGTCTAGTATGAAGTACAACCCAGAGGTGGGGGGCATCAGAGGCGAGGTCAGAAAAGAAGTGAAAGCATTTAAAATCGACCTGTAAAATATTAGGATTATACAATCAGGAGCTTGTAAAGACTTCTTGTTGTTCAATCTGCTCACATTTTATAGATAAGAATTAGATCCAGAAAGGTCCATAGGGGAGGGAAAAGGAACATTTGGAGTAAGGTAACCCGGGTTCACATCCTGGCTGACACTTATTACCTACGTAATAAGGTACACAGGTGCCTCATTAGGACCTTGATTTTTTTACCCGTTAGATGAGAAACTTGGAATGAATTTTAAGGTCTCTTCCACCTCTAAATTATGTTCCTATGAGGAAAAATGAGTTACCCACAGTCATATAAGTAAAAAAAAAATTCCTGGCCAGCATAGGAACCCAGGTTCTCAGATTACAAATACCATGCCCCCATCCATTCTGCCATGTTGCCCTCTACTGAAATTGTTTTAGGTGGCAATGGTAAACATCACCCAATCCAAACACTGAAACCCAACCAGACCATGTAAGCTACTTGAGAATTCAGACCCAGGACTCTCCCTTTTATATAATAGTCTCTAGGTAAATATTTGTTGATTTGATTATCCAACAGCAAGAACAAAGACCTAGTGACAAGAATTAGAGAAATGATCAGCAGGTGGACAAATAAGAATTTGTTTATAGTTAACAAGTGAACAGCTTGTTGAGGATGGAGGGGTTGATTTTGGGGTCAGGAAGCCCTGAGTTCAAACATTGCCTCTGATTTATACTTATTTGGGCAAAGTTAAAAAGGAACATTTTTGAGGGGTGAAAGGGGACCCTTTTGGGATCTTCTAACCCAACGTCCTCATTTGACAGATGAAATAAAACTGAAGCCTGGGAAAGTTAAGTGATTTGCCCAAGGACACCCAAGAATCATAGGATGATTGACTTAGAGTTGGAAGGTGACCTCTGAATGAATCTAGTCCAATCCTCTCATTTTGCAGATGAGGAAACTGAGACCCAGAATGGGAAGTGACTGAGGATGATAGAATTTAGAAATGGAAAAGGCCTTGGAGTCCATCAAACTGAACCCTTTAATTTTATAGGTAAGGAAACAGGCCCCTAGAAATTAAATGACTTGCCCAAGGTCATATAGGTTATAAATAACAGGCAGGATTTGAACACATACCCTCTGTCTCTAAAGTCAGCATGTTTTCCATACCACATTGAATTGTGCTAACTCAAATTAGTGGAGTGAACTCCCACACTAGGAGTTCCCTACATCGATGACATCATAGGTCTAGACCAAAAAATAATTTTCAAATATCAAATAAATACATAAACAAATTCTAGGGCTAATGTAGGTCTGTTTTCTATTAGTCCAGGTATGTACCCATGCCCTAGGAAAGTGCTAAGATGAACACCAAGGAAAAAGGGGGCCAGGTCCTTGGGACAGTGGGACCGGGCCTTCTGTGCTCCCCCATCAGAAGATCCTATTAGTTAAGCCTTCCCTTCCTTGCCGTTACCAAAATGCCCATTCCCAGAGAAAATCAAACCAAGGCCTTGGAGTTTGTCATAGTTCAGTTCAGCAGACCGGGGGAAGTAAATAGGTCCAACTGAGCCCAGAGAACTCATAAGGAGACAGATCATAGGGAGAAAAAGTGGAATGGAATGAGCCATTGCTGTGAAATCTGAAGCCCCAGCTTCAAATCTTGATTTTGCTATTCACTTCTGTGAACAGAGGGCTAGCGACTGGAGTCAGGAAGACCTAAGTTCAAATCTGGCCTTAGACACTTACTAGCTGGGTGACCTAGGGCAAGTCACTTCACTTCTGTTTGCCTCAGTTTTCCTCAGCTGTAAAACGGGAATGTTAATAATAGCATCTACTTCTCAGGGTTATTGTCCTCACAACAAATGAGAAAATAATTATAAAGCCCTTAGCACAGTGCCTGGTGCATAGTAGGTACTATATAAATATTAGATATTATTATTGTTATATTATTACTACTACTACTACTACTACTTCAGTGAATAGAGTGCTGGGCCTGGAGTCAGGAAAACCCAAGTTCAAAGCTGACTTCAGACAGCAACTAGCTGGGTGATCCTGGGCAAATTACTTCACCTCAGTTTACCTCAGTTTCCTCAGCTGTAAAATGGGGATAACAATAGCACCTACCTCCCAGGGTGTTTGTGAAACTCAAATGAGATTATTTATGAAAAGCGCTTGGTCCACAGAGCACATAGTAGGTGCTCTATGAATACTTATTCCACTTCTGTTCCCCCACCCAATGTGACTTTAGTTGTCATATCACCTATCTGAGCCTCACTTTCCTGAGTTACCTATAAATGAGGAGGTCGGACTAAATGAGCTCTAAGGTTTCTTTTGGCTCTGAATTTTGTGATACTATGTGGCCCTCAATTTATCTCCCAAAGAACAGTCCAAAGGAAAAGAAAATGTTCAAAACACTGAAGCTGTACATGGCACCTGCACTTAATGTCATTTGTTTTTCCAAATATTTGTTTTTAAAAAATTATGAACTTTAAGCTGAAAATTCTTCTTCCTCCTTCTGCGCTGAAGTAGTGAGGAATAGAGAAGGGAATCCTGTTTGAACGACCTGCATTCCTCCTATTTTCTCCCTGTCAGGAGTCCTTGCTGGCTGTGAGCAGTGTCTGGGAAGAGAGGTGCCAACTGGAGACACCGAGAAGGGGAGACCCTCAAGGTCTTTCTTCATTGGCTCAGGAACAACCTTTTGTCATTCTGAAATCATTTCCCAACCATTCAAGTCAAAGGCATGTTAACCATACCAGTGCCCCGTTGCTACAGTTTATTAATTCAATGACATGCCCCTGGGTTGCAAACTTTTCCCATTGAAGTCTCACTATGCTCTCCTTTGGATCAATGTCTTAAACAAGTTGGATATTTGTTTTGTTAGACTGTAGGGAATCTAGAAAATGAAACAGAGAGAAAGGGAAGAGCATAATGAAAAAGGGAGAAGGAAGAGGCACAGAGAGGGAAAGAGAGAAAGAAGAGAGGGAGAGCAGATAATTAAAAAAACAAAATTCTATATGAATGACTCCCACATCTATATACCCAGCCCTCACCTCTCTCCCACGGCAGCTGGGTGGTGAAGTGTTCAGAGTGCTGGACCTGGAATCAGGAAGACTCATCTTCCTGAATTCAAATCCAGTGTCAGATAATTACTAGCTTCGTTGGGCAGGGCAAATCACTTACCCCTGTTTGCCTCAGTTTTCTTATCTGTAAAATGAACTGCAGAAGGAAATGGCAAACCACTCCAGTATCTTTGCCAAGAAAACCCCAAATTGGGGTCACAAAGAGTCAGACACAACTGAAAACTCCTAAACTGAAGTCCTGCACCACCAAATGTATGCTGAACACCTTTGCCTGAACAGCCCATCTCAAATTCATTACTTCTAAAAAGTAACTCATTATATTTCTCCCAAAAGAACTATCCTTCCTCCAAACTTCCCTAATTAATTTTTCCCATGTTTAATTTGACTTACAGCACCACCCTTGCAGTAACCTAGGTTACAAAGCTTTGAAACATTTCTGACTCTCCAGTAGGATACTGGTAAATATTCAACAACCAGCTGTCTTCGAGGAAAAATGTAATCAGGGCACACCTTTAAGCTTATTAACATTTCTTCCACGCTTTCGTCAAGTCTAGGCCATCCACAAAATAATGAATCAAGCCCAGATTTGTAGTTTGCCAGTTTCCACTGTATAAACTCTCATACTGAAATTTATCAGTGTAAGCTGCATAGAGCTGGCTCCAGCACACCCTTGCTCCTTTCTATCAATCCCCAAACCTCATGTCTAACCAATTTCTGAGTCTTGTTGAACCTGCTTCCACAACATATGTTTTATCTGTCCTTTTCTTACCATCCACATGGCCCCCACACTAGTTCAGGACCTCATCAATCACTCCTTGCCTAGATGGCTGTAACAACTTTTTAATTTGCCTCCCCACATGAGTCTCTCCTCGTCCAAGGTCACACAACCAATAAGTTATATAAGCAACATTTGAACCCAGGTCTGATAGGTTCTGAGGCAGGCTTTACATCCACTGCACCACAATGTCTCTTACCCATAGGATAAAATGCTGATATTTTGAGCCCATTACCATCTGGCTCTTGTCTACCTTTCCAAATTGTACTTCACATTAGTCTTATTCTCTTATTCAACTTGACCTGCTGACCCCATATACAATGTTTCGTGCCTCCTTTACTGAGGCTGCCTGCCATGCTTGGAATACATCATCTCCTACTTTCCTTCAAAACCCAGCTCAGGTGCCATCTCCTACTTTTCCTGATCCCTCCTAGCAATTAGTAATCTCTCTAACGGCCCGATTTTGTTTTCCTTAATTGGGTACAAGTCATATACCTCCAACAGAATGTGAGCTCCTTGAGGACAGGCACTGCTTGGCTTTTGTTTTTGTATCCCAGTGCCTAGCACAGGTCCAGGTATCTAGTTAAGGCTTAATAAGTAATTGTTGAGCTGAATTGAATTGGGCATGAATCTTTTATATTTTTTATTGGGTTAAATATTTGTTTTATATATTCTACTCCTCTTTTGCTTGGCTTTTCGTGTCACTTCTAAGCTATCGCGTGTTGACACGATTTTGAGACTTCCCGATACAGAAGACAGCGAGAAGAAGCAATACGAGCTAGGTTATTCAAAACACTCCTTTGACAACAACCTCCCCTTGAACCCCAACAGAGACATTGCAGGACTCAGAGCCCAAGGAGTCCAGATAGAGCAGCACTGTCTGAGCCCTTTCCAAAAGCTACTGAAGGCTGGATGTGAAATTGATTCGAGTGTGATAATCTCGGGGAGAAACACACCAGTGGGGACTTAAAATGAAAGTATTCGAGAATCACCCCCTGACTCTTCAGGGCTACACGGAAGTATGTTGGAGCCAGCTCATATGGTGAAAAATCAATTGTCAAAATTTCAGTGTACTTATACCTCAAAAATTGGGAGGTGCTACAAATCAGGACTTGCTTTATTGTTTTGCTGATTGTCTAGACTTTAAAAGAGGATGAAAAAACTGTTAATAATGCAGATTAAATGAAGAGTGTGCCCTGTGCACTCTCCCACCTGTACCCTCAGTTTGATTGTAAGCTCCTTGAGGGCAGGGACTGTCTTTTGCCTCCTTATATCTCCAGTGCTTAGCATAGTACTTGGTACAAGTTTGTTGTTAACTCATTTTTCAGTCATGTCGGATTCTCTGTGACCCCTGTTTGTGTTTTTGGTTTTTTTTTTGGCAGAGATATCATAATGGTTTCCCATTTCCTTCTCCAGCTCATTTTATAGATGAGGAACCTAAGGCTAACAAGGTTAAGTGACTTGCCCAGGGTCACACAGCTTGGAAGTGTCTGAGGCTGAATTTGAACTCAGGAAGATAAGTTTTCCTGACTTCAGGCCCAGGATGCTATCCACTGTACCACCTCACTGCCCCTGCCTGGCACAAAGTAGGTGCTTAATAAATGTTTATTGATTGATTGAGAATCAATTATTAAGCGTTTACCAGCCTACCACTGGGGCTACTCCTAAAACTATGAGGGGGTGATGTAGCTATTCAAACTTCTAGGTCCCAGTCCATTAGTGGTAATGGAAGTTAAAACAAGGAACATGTCAGAGCTTACATGGGCTACCCTTGTTATAGGGTGAAGAAAGAAACCGGTGGTGTTAATTTGTTACTACAGTAGCAGAAAAGAAAAGAAAGTTGGTTAGTTGTTGTCCTTCTTTCTCTAAGAGAACCAAAAATGACATCACCATGTTGGGGTCAAAGTGCAATGTGTCTGACTGGCTGATCAGGCCAATATGAGCTCGGAATGTTCTACCACTGACTGGACTAAATTTGCCCATCTCATGTTTCTTTTGAGCAACTGCAATCCTATTTTGCTCATTGAGTACGGCACCTTCTTTGATTCAGGCACACCACGCTGGACAGTCCTGGGCAAGTATCTTCCATATCAGAAAAAAGAAAGATAAGACTGTATCCTGGCACACTTTTGTAGATGTAGGTTCTATCTCCCCTTTTAAAATGTAAAAGGACAGAGACTATTGAGCATAGGGATTGTTTCACCTTTGTTTTTGTAACCCCAGCGACAAGCACGGTAATGCCTGGAACACTGAATGCTGAACGCATGTTGATTGACTGATTGAACAGTAAATCTTTACAAAAAATATTAGACAAAAATAGTCACTTTAGCAATTGGAGAATAGGTTTATTTTTTGTTGTTTTGTTGAACAGACTGAAGTCCCTATTAAGTTGGTAAGCTTCCCCTCTGGGGCTTGTAGGCAGTGGCCCAAAAAGTGGAAAAGGTCTGTGCCAAAACATGCAAAACCCTGTGGGAGCAGGTGCAGCCCTGATTGTCCTGGGCATCGAGCCATTGTTAGCTTAATTTACCTCTGGTCTTTACATGTCATCCCTTTCAAGCCAATATTGTGTTTTTCATTTTTGGTTTCTTAAGAGTATAAAGTCAATCCATTAATAACTCAGTTTTGGAAGAGAAACCAAGTGTTGGTCATTGATTTCTCTGGTGCTTTGCTACTTCTTTCTCAGACGACCCACCGGGTTTTTACTGGGTTTAATCGGATGATAGCTGCCAAAAGTGCTTTGAACTCATCAAGGGGATAGGGAGGACAAAGGTATGATAGTAAGCCCAGGCTAGAGGCACCTTCTGAAGCTGCCAAATATACCTAGACTCTGGCTGGAAAACTCAAGCTAAACCTCTTGTATGTTTGTTGAATTTTTTTGTTGTTGTTGAATTTTTTTGTTGTTGTTGAATTTGTTGAAAATTCCTCTATTGTAAGAAGAAAAAAACAATCCATAAAACCGCATTGGGAAAGTGGAGGTACCATTGAGATAGTTTGGTGTGCTGGATGGGATTGTGAGGTCAAAAGAATTACATTCTCATCGCACTGTTTCAAACATCATGTGAGTCTGGGCTAAGGCACCAGAATCCATTGCCCAGGTTCCTAGGAATCTTGTTTCCCCTCCCACAAAAGAATAATAATAGCATCTTATATCCCTATGATATGCTAGAATAACAGCATATAAGAATAATAGCATAAATTATAATAAATTATAATAAAATATTATATTACATATAATATAAAACATAATAATAATAACATAATAGCATAAAAGAATAATAATAACATCTCATATCCCTTTAAGGTTTACAAAGTTCTTTCATCAAAATGACCAGGTGAGGTAGGTTGTATGAGGATGACCATTTGAGAGATGGAGAAACTCAGGCTCAGAAATACGAATGCATATTGCCCATAAAGCTTGCTGAAATGAATTAGATGGTTGTAAGGGCAGTTGGGTGGCACAGTGGATAGAATGCCAGGCCAGGAGTTAGGAAGATTCATCTTCATGAGTTCGAATCCAGCTTCAGACACTTAGTAGTTGTGTGACTCTGGGTAAGTCTCTTCACCCTATTTGACTCAGTTTCCTCATCTGTAAAATTACCTGGAGAAGGAAATGGCAAACCACTCCAGCGTCTCTACCAAGAAAACCACACATGGGGTCATGCAGAATTGGACACAGTTAAAAAATGACTGAACACCATAGAAAGTATGAGATAGGAAGAGAGACTGGTTCTCGGGAGGCAATTAGGTGGTATGGTGGATAAAGTGATAGATAAAGTTAGGAAGATCAGAGACCAGTTCCTGTCTCAGTTGCTAGATATCTATGTGACTCTGGAAAAGTCACTTAACCTTTCTCAGGTTCAGTTTCCTCATCTGAAAAATGGGAATAATAACATTCAGGCATGGGGGCACACACCTGTAGTTCCTGCTGCTGAGGAAGCTTGAGTTCAGTCGCTCTCAGATGCAGTAGGTCTAAGGCTGATAGGGTGGCACTAAGTCTGGCACCAGTACGGCGAGCCAACAGGAGCAGGGCAGGGATGGTGGGTACCAGGCTATTATCTAAGGAAGGATGAAAAGGCCCAAATTTGAAATAGATCAATTCAAAGCTTCTATAGTGATTCTTTGTAAGTGGTCTTTACTCTTTCATCTAAAAGAAAAAAAAAACACTGTACTTATAAGGAACTTATAAAACATTTTGCAAACTTCAAAGTACCATAAAAATATTGGTATTATTATTGGTATAGGGAATTCCCCAAAGAGGAAACTCTTTCTCCCAAAGCAAGTTGATATCTTCTCTGCAATTTATTATCTCAGAAAGTTCCCTTGGGGGCACTGAGAGATTTAATAATCTGCCTAGGGGTTATCCAGCCAGGATGTGTCAGATAGAGGCAGACCTTTAACTGAGGTCATCCCGGCTTCAAGGAAGGCTCTCTCTCCACCATGCTATCCAGCCTCTCTAAAAGTAGATAGAGCTGAGGATTCATAGGATCATATATTTAGAGTTAGAAGGGACCTTAGAGATCATCTAGACCAACTTCCTACTGATGAGGAAACTGAGGTTCAGGAAGAAGTTGGCCAAGGTCAGAACCAGCATATAACACTGCCTTCCATTGAGAAAGGAGTGGAAAAATCAGTGAACTGAGAATGAATCATTCTTGGGTCCCTATGATATCTCTCAGTGGGAATACTCTCCCTTGGGCCTTCCTATCCTGTGTGATTCTTGTCCATGGCTTCCCATAAATCTTGTATAGATGACCCACCCAACACACTGTAGACCATTCTCTAGTTTAAAAAATATTTGTCCATTTTACAGATACCAGCTAAGTCCTCTGTCCATGTGTTCGGGCCCTCATGTTTGCTACATGATCATCTCACCTCAATTCCTGCTCATATATAGGAGCATACATCTAGGACCTAGGACCTCCTAGGTCCAAGAGGACCTTGGAGGACATCTCTATGCCCATTTCATAGATAATGAAACTGAGGCTCAGAGAAATGCAGTGACTCATTCAAGGTCACACCCATAATAAGTGTTTATGGGATCATAGATCTAGAGTTAGACCAGTAAACTTCAGAGGGCATCTAGTTCAGTACTTTTTTTTACAGATGATAAAACTAAGGCCCATGAAGGTGAAGTGACTTGTCTGTGGTCATTCAGTAAGTAAGTGTCAGGGTTGGAATTTGAACCGAGGCCTTCCTGACTCTAAGTCCAATGCTCTACCCACTATACCATGCTGTTTCCAGCTTCCATGATCCTTAACAATTCCAGACCCAGTTCACTGTCTTAAGGTATATAGAGATACACACACACACACACACACACACACACACACACACACACACATATATTTGCTATTGTTCAGTCTTCAGTCACGTCTGACTCTTCATGACCCCATTTGGGATTTTCTTGACAAAGATACTGGAGTAGTTCACTATTTCCTTCTCCAGCTCAATTTACAGATGAGGAAACTGAGGCAAACAGGGTTACATGACTTGCCCAGGGTCACAACAGCTAGCAAGTGTTTGAAGCTGGATTAGAATTCAAGTCTTCCTGACTCCAGACCTGCACTCTATCCAATGCACCACCTAGCTGATATATGTGCATGTGTATATATGTTCGTATGTATATATGTATGTATGTGTACATACGTATATACATACACCTATATGCATGCACATATACGTATACACATATACACATATACATATACACATATACATATACACACATATATACACATATATACACACATGCATATATACACATACATATATATACATATATACACACATACATACATATATACATATATACACACATATGTGTGTGTGTGTGTGTGTGTGTGTGTGTGTGTATATATATATACACCTGTGTGTGTTGATGGAGTGATTCAGTGAGCTGCCCAGTTCAATTGCATGTGATAATCTGGCCATTAGCCATTTGGTCTTTCTTGTGACCAGGCCAATTTCTTTTGAGGAAATATGGATCCAATGGAGAAAGTCTTATAGAATTCCAGGGCTCCATGTTTCTCCTTGTTTTATGCCTCCCTTGATGCTGATATTTGAGGAATTGAAGGTGGTGGAGATGGTTAAGCCCAGTCACCTCTTAGGCCACATTTATCTGGGAATCTTGTAGGACTTGAATATATCCATGGACCAATGCCTGGTTTGAGAAGAGTCTCCCAGTGCTACATTTTGTTGGACTAGGTAACTGCTTCTTGAGATCAACTAACAACAGTCAGAGCAAAGCCTTATCTCTAATTCTTTTATCAAATGACTGACTGGTCTCCAGAAGAAAACTGTCAGCCAAAGCCTTCCTATCCTCTGGATACCACCAACTGTGCCTTCAATCCATAGTGATAATAATATCAGAGATCAGTTAGCCCTACCCTCAGAATGGCCCAGTGGATAGAGCAGCCAGGCCTGGAGTCAGGAAGATTCATCTTCATGAGTTCAAATCTGGTCTCAGACACTTCCTAGCTCTGTGACCCTGAGCAAGTCACTTAACCCTGTTTGCCTTAGTTTCCTCATCTGTAAAATGAATTGAAGTAAGAGAAGAAAATAGCAAACCACTCCAGTTTCTTTGCCAAGAAAACGCCAAATGGGATCATGAAGAGGCAGACACAGTTGAACAAGAAGTCCAACCCTCGAATTAGACAAATGAGAGAAATAAACTCCAGAGAAGTTAAGTGACTTTTTTTTTAAGGTCACAGATGTATAGACAGTGGTAGTGTCAGGATTTGGATTAGGGTTCTCTTTTGTACCAGGTTTCCTGTAAACATCCTGCTTGCAGTGGGAAAAGCCCTGGATTTGGAGTCATAAAATCTAGGTCCAAATCCTGACTTTGCTATGTGTCCCATCACAAGTCCCTTCCATGATGTGGGCCTCAGTTTCCTCATCTGGAAAAGAACAGGGTTGGACCAAGCATGAGTGAGTTGGAGCCAATTTGAACATGTTCCCAAGAACCCATTATTACATTTCACTGTCTCAGAAACTGGCAAAACTGATCCAAATCAAAGCTTGATTTATTGTTGCGTTGACTGTCTAGGCTTAAGAAAGTGATGGGAGAAATGTTTGTTGCCGATTAAATTAAAAAGTGCGTCCAGCCTCCTTTTTTTTCTGGAGAGCCAGTTGTTAAATTATTTACCAGCCCACAGCTAACTATAAGGGATCTCTAAGGACCCTTCTATCTTTAAGCCTATGATTGTGTGATGGTGCTAATGTCAAATGAGAAAGGGGAAAGGCTGAGGGGAATGCTTCCTCCCAGGAAGCCCTGAACCAGACCCACTCTCTATGTTTGCCTGTAGTCAAACAGAAACCTTCCCTGATGCCTGCTAGGAAGAAAGGAGGTCTTAATCTTTTCTCCTATGCTTTTTCACATATAGCTCTGTATGGCAGGGAGACTGAGCACTTAAGGGCTGGCACTGTCTTACTAATCCCAGGAACCTACAGGACACCAGGTTCATCCAAATGAGATACTGGAAAAGTACTTAGCATGGGTAGCTTAGCACAGTGCCCGGCACATAGTAGGTGCTTAAAAACTAAATGTTACTTTCCCTCTCTCTCTCAGCAAATATATGTTAGTTGAATTACAACCTAGATCTTTTCATACCCTTTAGCATACCCTCATTATTTTCATGGGCTCTTCAGGTGGTGGGGATGTCTGAAGATTATCTAGCCCACACCCATGTCTCCAGATAAAACTGTACCCAAAATATCCTAACTAAAGTGAGATGCCTTTTCTTCAGTCAGTTGGTCAAATAGTATTTATTAAGCACCTACTGTACGCCAAGCACTAAGGACACAAAAAAAGGGTAAAAACATGGTCTCTCTATTCAAGGAGCACACAGTCCAGTAGGGGAGACAGCCTGCAAACAACTCTTGTTCAATCATTTCAGTCGTGTCTGACTCTTCATGACCCCGTTTGGGGTTTTCTTGGCGGAGATACTGGAGTAGTTTGCCATTTCCTTCTCCAGCTCATTTTACAGATGAAGAAACTGAGGCAAACAGAGTTAAGTGACTTACCCAGGGTCACTCAGCTAGTAAGTGTCTGAGGCCGGATTTGAACTCAGAAAGATGAGTCTTCCTGACTCCAGGTCTGGAGCTCTATCTACTGTACTACCTAGCTGCCCCAAACAAGATATATAGAGGATAAATTAAAGATAAACCAGAAAGGGAAGGCACTAGCATTAAGGGGAATTGGGAATGGTTTCTTGCAGAAGATGGGACTTCAGATAAAACTGTAAAGAAATGGGAGATGGTGATGAGGAGGGAGAGTTTCAGGACAGGCAGTGAAAATGCTATGAGTTGAAAGATGGGGTATCTTGTTGGAGGGATAGCAAGGAGGCCAGAGTACATGGAGCAGGGGGTGTAAAGTATAAGACTGGAAAGGTATGAAGGAGGCAGATTAGGAAGGGCTTTGATCTCCAAATAGAGGGGTTTCTATTGGATACTGGGAATAACTGATTGAATCGATTGAATGGGGGGTAGCATGGTCAGACACACACTTTAGGAAGATCAACTTGGCGACTGAATGGAGAATGGATTAGAGTGGGGAGAGACTTCGGGCAGGAAGAACACTTATCAAGCTATTGTAATAGACAACGTATGAGATGGTAAGAACTTCATCAGATTGGTGACGGTGTCAGATGAGAGGCTTAGGAGGGATATGTGATCAGTTCAGTTTTGCAAATATTGAGTTTAAGATGTCTACATATTAAGACATCTAGTTCGAGATGTCCAGTAGGCATTTGGACATGTGGGACTGGAGGTCAGGAGAGAGGTTAAGGCTGGAAATTATTTACAATTCTATTTCTTCACAACTTTCTTTATCCCCCCTTCCCATTCCACGTGTTGGTGTGGGGCCGTCTCCAGTCATCCAGATATATCTGGCCACTGGACCCAGATAGCTCTGGAAGACATAGCGAGGCTGGTGACCTTGCATAGTCCTGCCTCACTTAAATCCAATTCACATGCAAGTCATGGCATCACCTCCTTGATGTCTTGGTCCTCTTCAAGAATGAAGGAAAAACAACCACAACTTACTGGTCCTTCCACAGGAACAAAAAATATTTTCTTATTGAAGATCGATCTCATTATTAGACAGGCCAGTTTTGAAAGTATTCTGAAAGCTACAAAGGATATGTCCAGCCAAATCATTGCAAAGGACTTTGAACAGCAGAGACTCTGAGTAGTGGAGGAAATAGCAATCATTAATCCATAGGACTCTAAGGTAGGCCCTTAACCCAGACAGTTATTAATGAAAGAGCCATTATCCAACGTGCTGTGTTTGCAGCAACAAAGCTTTAGAGCTGGGGGAAACTATCTAACCTAATACACTGTATTACACTAATACACTTCCAAATGAGGAAAGTAAGGCTCATAAAGATGAAAAGATTCTCTGAAAGTCACATAGCCAATAAGTGTCTGAATCAGGATTCGAATTCAGTTCATCCAGATTCCAGGTCCAGCACTCTACAGGTCTTTTGTTTCTGTTTCCATGGACTGCTTGACTTTGGGGCCCCTTTTTGCTGCCCACATCTCCGCCAGGGGAAAAAAAAGGATAAAATTGAGAAAGGACCACACAGCTCACCAAGTCCCACTAGCTATCCTACCGGTGAGGAAGCAGAAACCTAGAGAGGGCAAGGGATTTCTCTGAGGGCACACTGCAAATGAGTAACAGAGTTGGACCTAGATTTCAGTTCTGAATTTTCCAGTCCATGGTTCCTTTTGTTTTGGTACAGGGAACAGCTGAACCTCAGGGCTGGAGTAGAGACTGGATATTTAGGACCAAGGAAGTAGTTTGACACAGGGAAAGGCCCACCAGATTTGCAATCAGAGTGCTAACCACCACCCCTAACTAAGTGAGTGATATTGCTCATAGGTTAAATTAATAGCGAGTGTTTATATAGCACTTAAGATTTGCAAAGAAATTTACATATGTTATTTGATTCTCACACCAACGCTGTGATGATGCTGATAATAATAATAATAGCCAGCATTTGCATGGCATTTCAAGTTTTACAAAGAGCTTTACAAATATTATCTTATTTGATCTTCACAACAATCCTGGGAGGTAGGTGCTATTATTACATCCATTTTATGGGTGAAGAAACTGAGCCTCAGAGAGGTTAAGTAACTTGCTGAGGGTCATACAACTAGTAAGTGTCAGAAGCAGAATTTGAACTCATATCTTCTTGACTCCAAGCCCCCCCCATTCCATGTACTACATCCACTAACACCTTATTTATTTTTCTTTTCTTTTTAATAGTATTTTATTTTTCTGATTACATGTAAACACAAATTTTAACATTCATTTTTTAAAAATTTTGAGTCCCAAATGTTTTTCTCTTCCCTCTCCTCTTCCTAAAACGGTAAGCAATTTGATATTGATTATATATGTAGAGCCATGTAAAACATATTTCCATATTAATCATGTTGACTAACACCTTAATGATAAACAGTTCGGGAGCCACTGTTGAGAAGGATTTCAGGATTAAAGGCACATTTGAATTCTGTTTGGTTGTGGCAGTATCTAATTCAGTAAATAAATGAGAGTCCCTCTTTCCCAAGCTGTCCTCTATTTCTTTTTCTATTTTTGCTCACTCCAGAGTGCTTAGAGACAACGTGGAGACAACTGTCTTTGGCTTTCAAACAAAACTTTTTTTTTTTAAAGGACCCTGTGGAAGGAGAAACCTTGGTTCATCCGGTTCCTGGAGAGTCAGATTTTGCTGCTTTGTTCCAAAGTCGGCCTCCAGTCACCTCCCTGACTTCCTTTGTACTAGTCTAATGAACTGGCTGTTTACAAAAAACAAAAAACCACACTTTTAAAAATTATGCACTTGACAAACATGAGCATTTCAATGCACAACAAAGGAGAACAGAAAAAAAAAGGTTGTGTGTGAAACTGTGAACTTCTATTACATATATTAAAAATCATATCTATTTAATTTAACAAGAGAGTACTAAAACTAGTGATACGGTGGATAGAGTGCTGGGCCTGGAGTCAGGAAGACTCATCTTCCTGAGTTCATATCTGGTCTTAAGACATTTACTAGCTGGGTGATCCTGGGCAAGTCACTTAACCCTGTTGGCCTCAGTTTCCTCATCTGTAAAATGGGTTGGAGAGGGAAATGGCAAACCATTCCAGTGTCTCTACCAAGAAAATCCCGAAAGGGGTCACGAAGAGTCAGACATAACTGAAAATAACTGGACAACAACAAACTTTCAAATACTCTATACCAATCAAGGTAGTGCAATGGGTAGAGTGCTAGGCCTGGAATTAGGAAAACCTGAGCTCAAATCCAGCCTCAGGCACTTACTAGCTGTGTGACCCTGGGCAAGTCATTTAACCTCTGGCTGTCTCAGTTAAATTGTAAAATGGGGATAATAACAGCACTTACCTCACAGGGTTGTTGTGAGGATCAAGTGAGATGATATTTGTAAAGCCCTTAGCACAATGACTGGCCCATAGTCAGTGCTATATAAAAATGCTTAGTCCCCTCTCTCCCATAGATATCAGTTATGACTTGTCCAAGATCACACAACAAGCTCATAGCAGAATAGGATCCCGATCTGGAAAGGACCTCAGAGAACCCTTCATTTTACTGAGGCCCAGAGAAATTAAGTGACTTGCCAAAGGTAGGAGTGTATTGGAGCTAGTTTCAGTTCCCAAGAGCTCGTTGTTAAATTTTCATTGTGAAAATGTACACCTTGAAAATGTGCAAACACCACAAATCAGAGCTTCATTTGTGGTTTTCTTGATTGTCTAGAATTAAGAAAGTGATGGTGAAAGTGTTAATAGTGTAGATCAAACTTAAAAGAGCATTTTTTTTCTGGAGAGTGTATTGTTAAATGCTTACTATCAGCCCAAGCTAACCCAAGTAGTTAGTAAATACCAGAGCCTAAATTCAAATGATCAAAGTACTTTCCCCATTATACCGTACTTCAAGAACACAGATCTTCTGCTCCCTAGTCCAGACTCTTTGTATTGGACTAAAAGGCCTTGTTATTGAAGTAAACGTGGTACAGAGGACATGAGTTCAAATCCTGTCTCTGCCACATCTCCTTGAGTCTCAACTTCCTCAACTATAAAACGGAGTTAGACTATAGGAAACTTCTAAGGTCCCGTCTTATTCTGATCCTATGAGTTCTATTCCCTTTTGGCCTAGACTGGAAGAAACAAAGACTCAATTGTTGTTGTTTGTCCTTCGTTCTTGAAGAGGACCATGACATTAGGAAGGTCTGTAGGGTCCTCTTGGCTCCCCTCTCCCCTCTGAGGCCTCAGCCTGCAAACAGCTTAAGCAAAGTCAGAGCTAAGTGGGCTTTCAACTATGCAGAGCTCAGTGGACCAGAGACAGGTAACTGGAGATCAGGGAGATGGCTTAACAAAAACACCAGCCTCCATTGGAGTGTAACAATTAGCAAGAGAAATAAAAACAGCTTCCCTGAGTGAGGAGCGCTGTCTCAGGATAGACTAATGAGCAATTCGGCAGTAATGCTTACTGAAGTCACCTTGGAGTGAATGAGTCCCTCCCCCACCTCCCACCACTACTCACCCCCACTGGAGAGGGAGGATGGTGCCGACCAGGTGAGGGTATTGCTTGCTGGTCATACGGGCTAGTGACTGCAGGCAATCCTTCTTGGATTCATGTTCAAGGCCTCCACCCAAGTCTGGGGCACTCAACCCTGTCAAAGGACCTGGCCCGAGTCCAGGAGCCCTGAGGCTATGCTATGTAGGGAAACTGAAGGCAAGGTGCCCCAACACAGAGATGGTTACTACTCTGTGGCAGCTCTGGTTTATAGGCTCATGCCTGAGTCCCCCCATTTTGCAGATGAAGAAACTGAGACCCAGAGTGGCCAACTGAGCAGCCCAAAGCCATATAAGTAGTAAGTAGCAGATAGGGTTAGGATTAGAAGCCAAGTGCCATGATTCTAAATTCAGTATTCTTTCCACTATACCCTACTGGCTGCGCAAGGAATCTCTCCACCCAGGACCAACCTGTCCTGGTATACTAGCTCATTGGGCCACGGTGAGCCAGCCTTTCAGGAATGCACTCACCCAGCTTGGGGCGGGGAAAGGGGGTGGTTGCAGGGGCCAGGGTGCCGAGGATGCAGTCCTCCATGCCAGCTTGGATCTAAATAGAGCAGAACATTAATCTGAGTACTTTGACCTCAATGCATTCTTTCTTAGCCCAGGAGGCTGAACACCAGAAATCTGACTCCATCTCTACACCAGACAAACAATCGTCTGCACTTGGCCGGCTCTCACATCTAGGGCCACACAAGCCCCATCAGCAGTTCCAGGTCCCGCAGAGCCTCGCCGATGATCATCGTCAGTCCTGTTGTCGCTCATGCTAGGACTTTCCAGCAGTCTAGGGAGAATAGACTACCAATATTTGCTCCTGTGCTTATAGCCTGTCAACCAATTATCACCTATATTGGCTCTCTTGCCAGAGTTTCCAAGTTCAGTCAACAAGCATTTTTAAATCATCAACTACGTGCCAGGCATTTCATTAAGCATTGGTGATACGAAGAAAGACAAAAAATGGTCTTTGCTTTCAAGGAGCCCATATTCTTTTTCTTTTTTACATTTAATTTTACTTTTTTTCTCAATTACATGTAAAAAAAAATTTAACATTCATTTAAAAAATTTGTTTTGAGTTCCTTATTCTTTCCTGCTCTCCCTCCCTTCCCCTCTCCTTGAGAAAGCAAGCAATTTGATATAGATCATACATGTGCAATCATGCAAAACATTTCTACATTGTTGTTCAGTTGTTTTCAGTAATGTCTGACTCTTTATGACCCATTTGGAGTTTCTTTTTTGGCAAAGATACTAGAGTGATTCACTATTTCCTTGTCCAGCTTATTTTACAGATGAGGAAACTGAGGCATACAGGGTTAAGTGACTTGCTCAGGGTCACACAGCTAATAAGTATCTGAGGTCAGATTTGAACTCAGCACTCTATCCACTGCACCTCCAATTGTTCATGTTTCCATATTAGCCTTGTGGCAAAAGAAAATGAAGACCAAAAAATATATACCCCAAGAATAATAAAGAAAATTTTTAAAAGTATGCTTTGATCTGAATTCAGACTCCATCAGTTCTTTCTCTGGAGGTAGATAGCATTTTTCATCATGAATCCTTTGGAATTGTCTTGTATCATTGTATCGCTGAGAATGGCTAATGAATTCACAGTTAATCATTGTACAGTATTGCTGTTACTTCGCACACTGTTCTCCTGGTTCTGCTCACTTCACTCAGCATCAGTTCATACAAGTCTTTCCAGGTTTTTTTGAAGTCTACCTGCTCATCATTTCTTATAGCACAATTATATTCCATCATAATCATATACCACAACTTGTTCAGTCATTCCCAATTAATGGACATCCCTCAATTTCCTATTCTTTGCCACCACAAAAAGAGCTCACATTCTTTTGAAAAAGTCAAGACAAGTCAACAAGCATTTTTAAAGTGCCTACTATGTGTCAGGCACTGTGTTGGGGATTAAAAAAAAGGCAAAAAAGACCCTTGCCCTCAAGGAGCTCACCTTCTAAATAGATCACAGATTTAGGGCTGGAATCAGTCTCAGAAACTATCTGGTCCAAAACCCTTTATTTTTTCTTACAGATGAGAAAATGAGACTGGAGAATTTAAGTGACTTGCCCAAGGTCATAAAGGCAGCAAATGGCAGAACTCACTTGAAAGCTGTTCCTCTGATTCCAAATCCAGAATTCTTTTATTTTTAATCAATTAGCAAGCATTTATTAACTGCCCACTATGTATGTGTCAGACATTATGCTAAGCACTAGTGATACAAAGAAAGGCAAAAACGGTCTTTGCTCTCAAGGAACTCATACTCTTTTTTTTTTAAATGCAATTTTATTTCATTTTCAGATTTGCATTCTCTTCCTTCTGCCTCTCCATTAAGAAATCAAGAAAAGTAAAACCCATTACAAAACCAAAATTCTTTCACTGGCCATGTCCAAGAAAAAATATGACTCGGTCTACACTCTGAGTCTTTCTTTCTTCACCAGGAGGTGGGTAGCATGCTTAATTATAAGACCTCTGGAATTGGGGCTGATGATTGTGTTAATTATAATTCTGACATCTTTTAAAGTTGCTTGGCTTTACTGTTAGTGTTGTCATTTTTAAAATTGTTCTCCTGGTTCTGCTCCCTTCACTCTGCATCAGGTCATACCAGTCTTCCTAGGTTTCTCTGAAATTGTTCCCTTCATCATTTCTTACAATGTAAACATTTTCTATCACATTCATATACTATATAGTCTCCAGCCATTCCCCAACTGATGGATGCCCCTTTAGTTTCCAATTATTTGCCACCCCAAGAAGAGCTGTTATAAATATTTTTATATATATATGGATGCAGAAATTTTTTCCAGTATTTCATTCTAATATCTTTATCTATACTTCCAAATGAAGCAAGATAATCAGGCAAATGATATAGTGAGGACAGCATTCTTTCTCTCTGCCCCATTTTGTATCTACTTCAAAGTAGGGCCAAATGGTTCATGGGAGACTTCACCATCTACCCCAAACCTATACGCTGGCAGAGAAAAAAGTACCCCAGCACTTCAAGATGTCAGTGCTGAAAGGGACCTCACAGGTTAATCCAGTCATCGGATGAAAAAAATCACAGAGCCAGAGCTGGAAGGAGCCTTGGTGGCTCCTGAGTCTAACTCATGTATTTTACAGATGAAGAAACTGAGGCCCAGGGACTTTGAATGACTTGTCCAAAGTTTCATAGGTAGAATCAAGGATTTAGAGCTGGAAGGGATTTTAGAGATTTGGAGAAGGTTTGGAGAAGGTAAGTGAGTTGTCTAGGGTCACACAGATAGTAAGCATCTGAGGCGGTTTCAAATTCAGGTCTTTCTGATGTAGCAGAGTCAGGATTTGAACTCAGGTCCTCTCTTTCTTCAGTCCAACGCTTCATTTTACAAAAGAGGAAACTAAGGCTCAGAGTGGCAAAGTAAGTTGCTCTAAGCCATACAAGCAGAGTATGACAGAGCCAGGAACGAAACCCACGTCTTCTGACTCTTAGTTCAGTGTTCCGGACTACAGAATGATAATTATCATTATCATTATATTAGCAATAGCTAGCATTTATATAACACTTTAAGGTTTGGAAAGTACTTTAAAAACATGATCTCATTTGATCCTCACAATACTCCTGGGAGGTGGGTGCTATTAGCATTCCCATTTTATAGATGAGGAGACTGAAGCAGAGAGGTGAAATGAGTTGCCCAGGGTCACACAGCTGGTAAATGTCTCAGGCTGGCTTTGAACTCATTTTTCCTGATTCCAGGCTCAGTGTTCAATCCACTACACATTTAGTTACTTTTCATCATCCATAAAGACAAATATTAGCCCTTTGGGTTTTACTAATTCAATTCTCTGACATGGATTCAGAAGCCCATTTCTTCCTGCCCTACTCCATGCTCATCCCACTTCATTTTTTTTTAAAGGGAATAAATCAAGCCAGAGGCTGGAAAACAGAGCCCTCTCACTGGAGCCTGCTGGCTGCCCTGTCCTTGGTAGCTAGTTTCATTGACTAAAGGTAGATAGGTTTTCTAAACTCACATCACAGAGCATCCATGAAGCCCTCAATGTTCCTAGAGATATTTCTAGGGACAGTGTGGGGTAAGCACTGGACCAGAAGAGGGGAGACCTACCACTGGTTTGCTCCGTGACCCTGGGAGAGTAATTTGACCTTCCTAAGGCATCGGTTTTCTCTTGGCAAAAAACAAGACATTGGATCAGATGAGATTGGAGCCGAAACTAGTGATTCAGGCGCCCTGGGGTGTGTTTATATATATGTAAAAAAAAGTCTGTGGCAAAGAACAAGGACACCACTCCCTAGCTCCCAATTAACTTATAAAGACAGCTTCAGTTTTTTGTGTATGTACGGAGGGTGGAGGGGCAGGAAATGCTTTGGACCTCAGTCCTTAAGATCTGAAGGGGAAGAGATTTTGCTCCGTGGAAAGGAGATTGAAAGACTGAGACCAGGGAAAACTATGAGACCCTTGTTGGGGAGTCAGGGAAGGGGTCAAGGTAGTAAGGGTGGAGCAAGGTCAAGGATGAGCTCACCTGTTAGGACAGTGATGCTGTCTACATATCAACACCTGGGGCAAAGCCCCAATCACCTGGCCTTAGCTGTAGTTTTGGACCGTACGATCTTTAAGGTACCACAGGGTCATAGGTCATGGGATCATAGTATCATAGAATCATAAATGTTGAGTTACATGTGGCCTTAAAGGCCATCTAGTCCAACTCACTGATTTTACAGAGAAGGAAACTGAGACCGGGAAATTGAAGTGATTTACCCAAGGTCACACAGCTAGTAAGCAGTCAGAATTTGAAGCCGGGACCTCAGACTCCAAATCCTCTTTCAACCATAGTGCAGCTGTCTCTCTATTCTGATCTATCCCCCACAGCTACCAAAGTGATTTTCCTAATAAGTCTGAGTGTGTCACCCTGCTTAATAAACGGCAGTGGCTCCCTACTGTCTCAAGGACCAAATAGAAGTTTTCTTTGACATTGAATGGTCTTCACAACTGTGCCCTTGCCTATATTTCCAGTCTCCTTACCCTTTTTTCCCCTCCTTGCCTTTTTGCATTCTAGGCACAGAGATACACTTGCTGTCATCCATAACATTCCATCTTCTGTCTCCATGATGATAGCAAACGTTTATATAGAGCTTACTATGTGCTCTGCATTAAATACTTTCCAAATACCTCATCTG
>NW_020940323.1:0-1200 GCF_900497805.2 Vombatus ursinus | reverse complement strand
TTCTCCCTTATGGTACCTGCCTTCACAGAATGGGGCATCACTCTTCTCGCTGCCTCCAAGGCTGCTTTCCTCAGCTTCTTCTCCACATGGCTTTTCCTGGGTCCTGGGTTCATGAAGGCCTGCCATCCAGGCTATGCAATTTATAGCAGCCTAGCCCAGTTGGGGGAGAAGTGTGATCTCTGAGAAATCACACATTCCCAGAATCTCAGAATTGGATTCTCTGTGGACCACCTCTACTCTGTATCTGCTTTATCTGCCTAACTTCTCCTCTGAACAAGATGGCCCTGCCCAGCTCAGCTCATTACCTCTTAATTCACCACCATGCTGTTAACTCAAGTCTTGATTAGAACCACCTTTTTATACCTCGTGTCCCCTCTGATTGGAGGGCTGCTGACTGGAGTGCCAAAGTCCACTCAATGTCTTCCTCCACAGAGGGCAGAAACTGGACATCTGGGCTCACTATACTCTGTATCTGCTACTCTGCCTGGTTTTAAGTCCATGGAACCAGATGTCCCTCTTCTGGATAGCCCCACCCCCACTTTGCTGCCTCTTTTTTTGTGTGTTTTCTCCCTCAATAAGAATTCTGTGCTGGAGTAATGTATTCCCCCCAGCCCCAATGGCAATCCCACATCACTCCTTCTCTGGCCTCTTTCTTCGTTTCCTGCCATCCTCTTGCCCCAGGACCAGCATATGCCCTGCTTTCTGCACCTCTCCTCTTACCATTAGAACCCGGGTTTGGAGGGGTGAAGAGGGATTTGGTGGGACCTCTGGGTGGATGGATTTCACTTGCTTAATCTGATAACAGCCAAACCCCTAGACTTGGAGGCAGGTGTGAAGGTTTATATAAGTAGATGAAGTTTATAAGGTGAGCTGTAACATATGCCTTGGCACCAGGTGTCCTGATGTCCTGGCCTCAGCACCTCATTAGGACCCAGCTGTCTTCCAGTGAGAGAACATCTCTTAGGAAATAAAAACAAGACAGAACAGAAGGCACCTCGGTGTTAGGATTGGGGTAATGGAAGGTCAAGAAAGGGGATGGACCAAGGCTGTAAATGTTTCCAGTTTGAAGGAGAGTTGAATAAGGGTGGGCAAGTCTGGGCCCAGGCTGCAGAGAAGCAATGGGGGTCTCAGGGGGGAGGGAATTGGGAGGAGAATGGCTGGGAGAACCAGGAGGGATGTAAGCTGGGCATATCCTTGTGA
>NW_020940322.1:0-1082 GCF_900497805.2 Vombatus ursinus | reverse complement strand
TGGTATTTGATAAGAATTATCTTCCTATTGAAGGCCATTCCATGTTCATTACATTGCTATTTTTCTCTAGTATGAATTTTCTGATGTCTTGTAAGTACTGTCTTCCGACTGAAGGCTTTACCACAATTCTTACATTCATAAGGTTTCTCTCCAGTATGAGTAGTGTGATGTTCAATAAGTGTTCTCTTCCGACTGAAGGCTTTCCCACATTCCTTGCATTCATAAGGTTTCTCTCCAGTATGAATTTTCTGATGATTTGTAAGTCCTGTCTTCCGACTGAAGGCTTTCCCACATTCACTACATTCATAAGGTTTGTCTCCAGTATGAATATTCTGATGTTCAGTAAGTGTGTTCTTTTGCTTGAAAGCCTTCCCACATTCATTACATTCATAAGGTTTCTCTCCAGTATGAATATTTTGATGTTCAGTAAGTATTCTCTTCTGACTGAAGGCCGTCCCACATTCATTGCATTTATAGGGTTTCTCTCCAGTATGAATTTTCTGATGACTTTTAAGTCCTGTCTTCCGACTGAAGGCTTTACCACAATTCTTACATTCATAAGGTTTCTCTCCAGTATGAATATTGTGATGTTCAATAAGTGTTCTCTTCTGACTGAAGGCTTTCCCACATTCCTTGCATTCATAAGGTTTCTCTCCAGTATGAATATACTGATGTCTAGTAAGTTTCTTCTTCTGACTGAAGGCTTTCCCACATTCACTACATTCATAAGGTTTGTGTCCAGTATGAAGATTCTGATGTTCAGTAAGTGTGTTCTTTTGCTTGAAAGCCTTCCCACATTCATTACATTCATAAGGTTTCTCTCCAGTATGAATATTCTGATGTTCAGTAAGTGTTCTCTTCTGACTGAAGGCTGTCCCACATTCATTGCATTTATAGGGTTTCTCTCCAGTATGAATTTTCTGATGTCTTCTAAGTCCTGTCTTCTGACTGAAGGCTTTACCACAATTCTTACATTCATAAGGTTTCTCTCCAGTATGAATATTCTGGTGGCAGGTAAGTGTTACTTTCCGACTAAAGGCTTTCCCACATTCATTACATTTGTAAGGTTTCTCTCCAGTATG
>NW_020940321.1:0-9986 GCF_900497805.2 Vombatus ursinus | reverse complement strand
AGTCATTCAATCCTGTTTGCCTCAGTTTCCTCATCTGGAAAAGGAGAGGGAAATGGCAAACCACTCCAGTATCTTTGCCAAGAAAACCCTAAAAGAGGTCACAAAGGCTACGACATGACTGAAACAACTGAACAACTGCAACACGGCAGTATGTTGTGACTTCGGGAAACTCAACAGTCTTAATTAACAGTGTTATCTAACTTGGGGTGACTAGAGTTCTTTGAACATGGTACCTGCTTTGTTAATGTTCTGTACTTCTACTTGAAATCATTGAGTGCAATGAACTCTGAATTCTCCAATTAAACAATGTCAACATTTAAGACAAACATTGAAGAAGTCTTGAAAAGATACAATCCGAAACTGCATCATAATTCCATTACAACAAGATGTGAGTAGTCTAAATTATGTATTGGCCATTGAAGAAATCTAGAAATATTAAAAATTTGGCTCACTACTATTAGTAATCTAAGAAATAGGCATCATACTTTGAGATGTTTATGTTATTTATTTTGAACATGAATTTATGTATTGTTAACAAAGTCATTTAAACATACTCTAAAATGATGGACATTTGAGTGCCTGAGTTTTTAGCCTATACATAATGTCTATTCCAACTTATCAAATTACTCTCTTCTATCTCTCCTTTTTCCTCCATTCATCTCTCTCCCTCTACCCCCCCTTTTATGAAGACATAGTCTCTTGTGTAGAGTTACTGTTTATTATTATGTTTTTAGTTTGGTTCTGCTCTATTTCCTTTACATCATAGTTCATATTTTTCCAGATTTTTTTTTCTATTTCTGATACTGATTTTAATCCATGGTAGTGTTTCATTGGATTCAGAAGCCAGAAATGATTCATCCCTTCCCCATTTGCAAGACTATTTCCATAATATCAACAATGACAACAACAATATTTATATAGTTCTTACCAGGTACCAGCAATTGTGCTGAGTGCTTTACAATTATCTTATTTGATCCTCACAACAATGCTGGGAAGAAAGGTACTATTATTATCTCTATTATATGGATGAGAAAACTGAGACAAAAAGAGGTTAAGTGACTCACCCAGGGTCCATAACAAAATAGTACTATGCCATAAATACCACTGAACATATATAGCTATTTGAAAAAAAAAATAATACTCTCTCACATTTGGAAATGTTCCCAGGAAGTGCATTACAGGGGCAAAAGTATATCATTTTTATTTTTAAATTTTCACTATCTTCTACCAGATTGTTGCCATAAAAAACCACAGGCATTCCCAGTAGAAACTTATGAGTGTACCTGTTAGTCCAGAGCCTTATTAGTATTTCAACATCTTCATTTACTGTTTCTTCATTGATGATTTCGATATCTCCGACTTTTTCCTTTAAATGGAGAAAATGTTTAGAAAGTATAATTATAATATAGTCCCCAAGGGGAATAAAGGTAAGATCACGCTTAAAATCAACAGAGTCTACTCCACTGATGCGCTAAAGATTAGTGATTATGTAATCTGACAGGAAAGATTTGTTAAGAAGACAGTAGTCAATTCTTTCATGCCCCTTTCCAAGACTCAACCTGTAAAGATGAAATAGGTACTTTGATCTTGCTTCCAAAGACAATGTCACTACTGTGTATGAGACAAAAGATGGCCATTTCAAAATGGCAGTAACCTTTGTAAAGAGCATGCAGAAACACAGGGTTCGATAGCACAGATTTACAAGAATAAGAAGGAAGAGACTACTTATGCATCTGCCTAAGTACATAACTCAATGCAACTAATTCAACCAGAATTTCTTAAGTATCTACTAAATGTAAGCCCTAAGTGTGGTACCTGAGGGATAAAAATAAAAAACTACATGATCTTCAGGGCCTTACAGTGTAGAGAGGTCTTGTGGGGGGGGGTAGCATTAGGGATAGGGTGGAGAATAGAAGACATAAAAGAGATAACAAGAGATTATTGAGGAAAAAGTCAAAAATCTCAACGGATATAATGAAAACAGAATGGATAAAGGGGCCTAGCATTAAGACGTATCAAATTGCACCATCATAAATTAACACTACAATGGTTTCAAAAAAAATTTTTTTTAAAGGTAGATTAATGGAACAGACTACATAAGGAAGTCTCGGAAGTAACCCAACTCAGCAGTCCAGGGTTCAATAAACCCAAGAACAAAAATGAGAGAGGAAGAATTCTGTATTCTAGAAGAACTTCAAGGAAAACTGGAAATCAATTTGACAGAAGTGAGGGTTTGAACAGGAAAATGTATATAATTTATCACAATGAGTTCAAGTTGAGTATATATAGCTTTAATATCAAGGGGATATTGGTATAATTGCTATACCTTACACACATTCAGCTCACCACCTCTCTACAAATTAACAAGTAGTTTTAGAGGGTCAGTGTGGCTGGAATATATTCATCACCCTTTAGTGTCTTTGGGGATCCTTTTCTTCCCTGGACTTTTTAAGGGGGTTCCAAGGATAATAGACATAGCACTCATCTCTAGCGCACAGCATTCAAAATTAGGGAAAATGGAGAAGACTTTTAGAGCTATCTTTGGGGGGCACACTAACAACCAAAAATAAGGGATAGGGATAGAGGTACTCATAACAAAAAAGTTGAAATCTTAAGACTACCTTTGATTAAGAAAGATTTTGCATGAACAAAATCAATTCAACTAGAATAAGAAGAGAAACTCTAAAGACATCAAAGACAGGAATCAAGGACACACACACACACACTCACACACACACACTCACACACACACACAGACACACGCATACACACACACACACACACACACAAATATGGACATCCATATCCAAATCAGACAAAGTGGGTAGATAGATATTGATATCCATCTACATATCATTATCTACCTATCCACATTTTCTTGTCTGGATACAAAGTGGGTGTCCATTAATTTAGAATAGCCTGAACAAATGAATTCTAAGAAGCATGAGAAAGCCCACATTAACCAATGTAAAGTAGGAATTAGTAGGAGACTATTTAAGACTAAATTAAAGGTACCCCGAGGTAAAAGAAAGCAGCAATAAAAGGCTGCCATACTGTGATAGGGCAGTTAGGTGACACAGTGGATAGAGTGCCTGGCCTGGAGTCAGGAAGACCTGGGTTCACATCCAGCCTCACATACTTACTAGCTCTGTGACCCTGGGCAAGTCACTTAACCCTGTTTTTGCCTCAGTTTCCTCATCTGTAAAATGAGCTGGAGAAGGAAATGGCAGTCAACTCCAATAAATTTGCCAAGAAAACTTTAAAAGGAGTGATGAGGAGTCAGACATGACTGAAAATGACTGAACAACATACTCTGATTAATTGTAATGAAAAATCCTAGTCTGGGAGAAAAGATGGTGAAACACACTTTGTTCCTCTTGGAAGAGAACAAGATGGGGCTACAGGTGCAGAAAGTAGCATAGGGTATCAGATTCAGTTTGTTGTTCAGTTTTGCTTAACTCATTCTGCATTACAAATGATAGTTCAATAGTGATGGTGGGAGTGTGTATCAGGAAAGACTAGGATGCAAACCCAAAGGCATCAAAATAAAATTGCATAAAGCAAGAACAATTAAAAAAAAACTTCACATGATAAATTAAGATAGTCACTTACTAATGTTTAAGATTGTTCAGACTAGGAAAGGAGACTTTTTTTTTTAAAGGAACAAATTAATTTTTAACATCCTGTGATGAAGAAAGTAAGAATTTTGAATTCTTGCATCTTTTTGATTTGGTTTATATAATACCTGATCCATGACTGAAGCCATCAAATACTTCTTCCTTTCCTCTGACAACTTGAGGAGTATGATGAGTTCTGTCTTGACCTCAGGTGGTTCTCGTCCAATTTCAATTCTAGGTTCAAAATATCCACATCTAATTTAGGCATTTAGACTGACACAGTTATGCAAACAAGCTGAATAAGCAAATGTACATAAGCTTTCAATCTTCCAAAATCTCTTCAGTTTCAAGTAGCAATGATTGCCAAGAAATACAAATTTATGAACTAAATATTTGCCTAGATAGTACAAATTCATGAGCTAAAAAGAAATCAAAATGGAACAGTCAGGTTTTGGGGGTTTTTTTTGAGATGTGGTGGGGCATTCAGAACAGAACATACAAATGGATCCTAAAAATCCTGTGATGTGCTAAAAAAAAAAAAGGAGGATCATCTAGCAAAAGAAGGTAGAAAGGGAAATTTTTTTAAAAATTAACCTTTCTACCTCCACAGTTTTCCCATGTGAACACGTTACTACGGGAATTTCAAAACAGAAAATGATTTTTGTTTTAAGTAGAGAATATTTCTTCTCCACCTAGTCCAACTAGATTGGTATCATCTATTTTAATGATCCGGTTGAATATATGGATACTAAAAAAACTGAATTGAAATGTAATTAAAACTAAAATTTAAGATTCTTATGACCCAACAGACCAATGCATACATAAAATTAGAAAATCAAAGCAAAGTACTTGGACACTTCATTGACTCATCATTGTTATCATTGCTATGCCTTACACACATTCAGATCACCACCTCTCTATAAATTAATAAGTAGTTGTAGAGGGTCAGTGTGGCTGAAATAAATTCATCATGTTTGGCCCTTTTGGGGATCCTGTTCTTCCCTGGACATTTTAAGAAGGGGTTCCAAGGACAATAGACATAGTATTCATCTCTAGGCCCATACTCAAAGATTTTCCAGCTGGGTAGACAGGTCAAAATGAAGGCCATCTTCATGCTATCATAAGGCATGAGGAAATGATATTGGAAAAGGAAAGGACTTTAGCAGATAAAGACACATGAGAAATCATCAACATATAGATCCCCTCCCCTACCCATACAATCACACTCATATCTTCTCCATACATAAAAATGAGCAAAAACAACTTTTTCTTGAGCTGACCAACATCTCTACTACTTATTGCTCTAAATCTTTTTGTCAAAACTCCTTCAGAAAGCCTTTGCCTCAGACAAAGTGGAGGCCTGGGAAACGACCTTAATTCAGCAAGGCCAAGGTCACCCACTGCATCCCAGTTGTCTTGACTTCTGTCTTGCCTCTGGACTTTGATGGCTCTGGAACAGAGACTAAGGCTGACAACTATGTGTCTTTGCCTCACTTAAATCCAATTTACGTGCAAGTCAGGACATCACTGTTATGATGTCCCTGGTCTTCTTCAAAAACAAAGGATAAACAACAAGGCAAACCCTCAAGTGCCTCCACTTTCTCTCCTCTGACCCACTTTTAGACCTTCTGAAAACTGCCACCATACAAATAACAACACACCTCCTCCCTCCCTCCTTGTTTTCCCTTTCAGGAATGATCTCTCTCAGTCCCTGCCCCTTAGTTGCCCCCCTCCTCCCACGGCTACCTTGGCGATACAGAATAACATCCTAAGTGGGATGAGACAACAGAAGTCTGGATATATCAATGTTGGATATCATATGGATGTTGAGGGAGAAACAAAAATCAATTAAGAGAAATATATTATATATAGGGAATACCCCCCATTCACCCTTTTCATCTCAATAGCATTGAATGGTTTTCCATGTAAAAAGTCACAGCTGTGATAAGCATATAAGTAGTAATAATGATAATAATTATAATGACAATAGCTCTCATTTGTAGGATGCTTTAAGATTTTCAAAGTGCTTTACAATTGTCTTATTTGAACCTCACAACCACTACAGGAGGTAGGTACCATTATTATCTTCATTTGATAAATGAGGAAACTGTACAATACTCTATACATCGCACCACCTACTTGCAAATAGATTGATTATTAGTATACATTGAAGGCTTCAACACAAAAGTGTGAACAACAGATAAATGTATCTCTAGCACACAGCACCTCTTGCCTAATGAGTTCTCAACAAACTATTCAAGTCTATTGGATCTTAAACCATTCACTAATCCTCTCTGGATCCCAGTTTTATCATTTGTAAAATATGGTGGGTTAACTCCTGGGATCTCTGAGATCCCCTCTAGAATCTTAAGATCTTATGCCACTGTCTCAAAATATCAATGAGTTCTCTAAGAATTTAAGACAAATTTATTTATCATGAAGAAGAAATGGCTTATGAGAAAAGTAGCATATACAGAATCTGAAAAACTGTCTTATGGAAGATCAAAGTGACCATTCCACAATATACCACTTCATAACAAAAATCCTCATAACATTAAGCCACTAACCCACAAGACACCAATTCCAAAGCAAACCACTCCACAACATAACAATCTACAGCAAAACTACTCTATAACATGACATTCCACAATTTATCAAACTGCCACCATCCAAACAACAACACACCTCCTACCTCCTTTATTCCTTTTCAGGAATGATCTCTCCTAGTCCCTGCCCCTTAGTTACCACCCTCCCCCCACTGCTGCCTTGGCGATACAGAATAACATCATAAGTGTTCTATGATGCAATCAGCAGCTTTTACTGGCTGTTGAGGGTACTCTGTTACCAGCAGGATGCGAGTGCAGTCTGTTTTGCTATTATGCTTATCTTGAAAATGAGTATTCATTTCAATACAATTGGCATATTAGGAAACAGTTTGAGAATAAGGCAGATTTAGTGTTTGCTTAGGCATAATTTTATAATAAAGAAAGCTGCAACATGGTGGTGGGCATGGATGGGAGTGGGGGATGATAACAAGCAGGTTGGGGGAGGAGACACTGCCAGCATGCAGTAGGGCCTATGGGAAGAGATGCCTCGTTCCAATTAGGAGAAAGCTCTGTGTTAGTCATTTTCCTCTATCCAGGATGCAGTGAGAGCTACTGGGGGCGGTGGGGGAAGTGGGGTGGGGGGGGGTTGGGAGTGGTGTCTCACACTTGGTGGAGCTAGAGGTGGGGGACTGGAGAGGCAGGCACAGAAAGGAAGGGAAGACAGGGTAACCCTCAAAATGCATCCTCCTACTCTCATTCCAGAACAGACTTGTTGATGACCTGAGATGGTTGCAGTACACAACTCTGATAGAAATGGGTCTGCACTGTCCAGAGAGGGGGTGTGGTTCTCCAGCGCATCTCACAGAAGAGGCTGTGCCAAAGATCTCCCTGATCATTGGGTGATCCCATCTATGCCCCTTATAGGAGCTGATGTTGTTGTAACATAGATCCCGAGGTGGGGGTTCCTCCTTTTGGGGCTATTGGTAGCTACTTCAGGGACCCAGTTCTGGCACTTACTTCCAACTTCAGGTCTCTGTCAAGGTAAAGTGCCATATTTATTGTATATCTTGTAACACAGTGGGAGCTGTGGGTGGAGGAGCAGTGGTGTGTGAACACACACACACACACACTCCTCCAACCTCCTCCTCCTCCCTGGACTGCGGAAACTGGCAAGCAATAGCATGAGGCTGGTATTGTTACCACTATTTACTGTAGTGTGTGTATATATCTATCTATATATATATCTATATATATATACACACACACACACACATACACATACACACTATATATGTATACACATACATATATGTATATATTTCTTAACAATTTAACATGTATAAAATTGTGCCACCATTTTAACTAGATTATTTTTTTTATTTGTCACTGATAAAAGTTTTTGAGCATTGTGCTCCTAACCTCACTTTCCTCATTAAGTCCTGGGGTTTTTATTGTGTGATTTTGCGTAGTGCCAATTGAAAGAATCCACAAATCTCCTGCAGGAAAAAACAACAACAATAACAACAACAACAACAACCTATGCTGTAACTCAAGGGCATATATTGGTTAAATTGAGCAATTCTAATGACAGAAAAGAAATTCTGCAAGTGCCTAGGGCAACCTTCAAATATAAAAGAAAGCAAATGGAAATAACACAAAGACTATATTGCATCCAACAGATGCCAAAGAACAGTAATTTAGTGAATTAAATACTAAAAACTGTCCTACTTTTATCAGGAAGAGACAGCAGCAGTGTATATGGCTGCCTTCAGTTGCTGACAAGAACATAAGAAGCATGTATGAGGTAGGAGAACAAGGTCTCTATTAGGAAACAAGAGGCCTGAAGTCTCCGCTGGGTGATTAGCCAGCTATGGGTATCCTCTCTGGGTCTCTTTTTCCTCACCTATAAAACAAGGGGACTGATCTAGATGATCTCTAAGGTTCCTTCCAGTAATAATTAGCTGTGATCTGTGTCAAGGAACTGCTTGTCATTTCTAATAATAATTTACCATAAATGAAGCTGGATTTGAGAAAACATTCTCAGAGTTTACCACAGGAGGTCCACGCAAAGTGCTCGAGGCCTTTGTTGCATTATGCTGATATCACAAGCTACCAGTGGAACATTCAGGTCACTGCCTCTTCTAATTCCTCACTCAATGTGGGACCAGCCTCTCTTCTCTTTCTGTTGTACAATTCTTTAATGAGATCCTTTGCCTTCATTCTTTTTCGGTTTTCCTCTCCGAGGTTGGTCAAAGTTCATTGCAATGGCCCCAAAGCAATCCAGCTTTCTCTCTCCTTTTTCTTTTTGAACTCTGGGCCCAACTTTTTTCTATGCTAAAAATTCTATATCTGTGGTATATGTCTTTTCTCTTCTGAGACTGACAACCCTGGTACAGAACCTCATCACCTCACACTTGGACTATTGCAATCATAATAGTGACAATGCTACTATTAATAATAGCTATCATTTACATAATACTTTAAGGATTGCAAGCCACTTTACAAATATTATTTCATTTTATCCTCACAACACCCTTGGAAAGTGTGTTATTATCATACCCATTTTACAGATGGTGTTCACTGAGGCAAGAAAATACTTCTCGCTCATCAGTTCACTAACCCTCTCAACACAGTGACTGTTCCAAACCTTTTTACCTCTCCTCAAACTTCACATGGCACCTCTTCCCTTCACCCTCTTAGCTGAGAACTTGGCTTCTTAGTTCTCTGAACACATTGCTGAAAGCTCCTTCTTCCCTTCTCATCTCACATCACTCCAATATCTTCCACAATCTTCTCCTTCACCTCTATCTCCAACATAGAGGTGGCCCTTCTCTCTGCCAAGGCAAACCCCTCAGTATGCATGGGATCCCATTCCATCTTATCTTCTCTAGCATATTTCTCCTCTTACACGAGTGATCAGTGACATTTCCTTGTCTGATGGCTGCTTCCCTCATGCTTACAAATGCCCCTATCTCCAATTATCCTCAAAAAAACCTCCTCCTTTGATCCATGTTTCCTTGCTTCCTATCATCCCATAACTAGCAATCACAACAGCATTTATGTAGGCTATATAGCCCATCATGTACCAGGCACTCTGCTAAGTGCTTTATATATATTCCATTCGATCCTCACAAGAACCCTGGAAGGTAGGTGCGTGTATTATCCTTATTTTGCAGATGATGAAATTGGGGCCAGAGGTTAAGTGACCTGCCACAGAGCTAGTAAGTGTCTTGAACTCAGATTCCTGACTCTAAACCTAGTGCCCCATCCACTTCTTGACCGAGCTGCCTCCTCCCTAAACTCCTTGAGAAGGTTGTCTACAACTGATGCCTCTCCTTTAACTATTAAACTATTTTAAATATAAAAAAGGTTTTTTAAAAAAGGCCTTTGATGATCTTTTCAAATAAAAATAATTGCATACGTTGTTATTTATTTGAGGGTGAAGGGAACAGGGACTATGGGAGCTTCCAGGAGAGATAAAAAGGTGTGGAATAGCCACTGTGTTGAGTAGGTTAGTGAACTGATGAGGGAGGTGTAGAAGTATTGTCTTGCCTCAGTGAGGACTAAGCAACACATAGCTGAGTCTGAAGGTACATACACTGTTCCACACCCATAGTCCACCACCTCTGCCTTTTTTATAACAGACTTCCTTCAAGGCTCAGCTCAGAACCTATTTCTTGCCTTCTTCTAAAGTTTCCTCTTTCTGTTGAAAGGCACCAGAATCCTTCCAAGCCCCCAGGTGCATAGTTTTAGCATTTGCCTTCAACTTGGCACTCATCCCACATATCCTGTCATTTGACAAATGTTGTCTTTTCTAACTCTA
>NW_020940320.1:0-2405 GCF_900497805.2 Vombatus ursinus | reverse complement strand
AGCCCAACAACAATCAGTTGAAGGATCCTCTCTCATGAAATGGCTGCTCTGCTTTGCCAGTACAATGTTGACCTTTCCAAGAGAGGGTTGCTGAAGAATGACATCACTGCTACCCCAGTAGAATATTGGCATTTTAAAGAAATGGTTGTTGAGTGTGAATACCACAAAGATCAACAGTGAGAAACCTACAGTGATTTCAACTCAATTCAATTTAACAAACATATATATTAATTGCCTAGTATGTGACTAGGTATACTGAATACAATAAAAAACTAATGGTCTGGATTCGAAATATGATTTAATATTCATGTGTGTATATATGTATATATATACATACATTCAAATAAATATATACATACAAATACATAATTGTTTATAATACACACATATACATATATATATATAAGTGTGTGTGTGTATGTATATGTGTATGTATGATTTACTATAAAACTACGAACGTAGAAGGTGCTGGGAGATCACATAACCTAACTGCAATTTTGATGGCTATATGTCTCTTACTTTTTATCCAAACTAATCTCACAAATTATATAAAGGCTTATAAGTACGAGTACATGATGTCCTGCACTTTATCTAGAAGTTGAAGGCCAATTTTTAAGCTATCCAGTAAAAGTGCAAACCCAACAACAATCAGTTGAAGGATCCTCTCTCATGAAATGGCTACCCTGGGGTGCCAGTACAATGTTGACCTTTCCAAGAGAGGCTTGCTGAGTGATGACATCACTGCTACCCCAGTAGAATGTTGGCATTATAAAGTAATGGTTGTTGAGTGTGTACACCACAAAGATTAATGGTCAGAAACCTGCAGTGATTTCAACTCAATTCAATTTAACAGACATATATATTAATTGCCTAGTATGTGACTAGGTATACTGAATACAATAAAAAACTAATGCTCTGGATTCGAAGTATGATTTAATATTCATGTGTGTATATATATACACATACATACCTATAAATATATACATACAAATACATAATTGTTCATAATACACACATATACATATATATATAGGAGTGTGTTCGTATGTATGTGTGTATGTATGATTTACTATAAAACTAGGAACCTAGAAGCTGCTGGGAGACAAATCACCAACCTGCTATTTTGATGGCTATATGTCTCTTACTTTTTTCCAAATTAATCTCACAAATTATAAAAGACTGACAAGTAGAAGTATATGATGTACTGCACTTTATCTAGAAGATGAAGGCCAATTTTTTACAATATCCAGTAAAAGTGAAAATCCAACAACAATCACTTGAAGGATCCTCTCTCATGAAATGGATGCCCTGCTGTGCCAGTACAATGTTGACCTATGCAAGAGAGGGTTGCTGAATATTGACGTCACTGCTACCCCAGTAGAATGTTGGCATTTTAAAGAAATGGTTGTTGAGTGTGGATACAACAAAGATCAACGGTCAGAAACCTGCAGTGATTTCAACTCAATTCAATTTAACAGACATATATATTAATTGCCTAGTATGTGATTGGGAATACTGAATACAACGAAAACCTAATGCTCTGGATTCTAAATACGATTTAATATTCATGTGTGTATATATGTATACATGTATATACATACATACATATAAATATATACATACATATATAATTATTTATATTACACACATATGCATATATATATATATGTGTGTGTGTGTGTGTATGTATATGTGTAATATTTACTATAAAACTACGAACCTAGAAGCTGCTGGGAGATCAGATCACCCACCTGCTATTTTGATGGATATATGTCTTCTACTTTTTTCGAAACTAATCTCACAATTTATATAAAGACTTACAAATAGAAGTATATGATGTACTGCACTTTATCTAGAGGATGAAGGCCAATTTTTTACCCTATCCAGTAAAAGTGCAAACCCAAAAACAATCAGTTGAACGATCCTCTCTCATGAAATGGCTGCCCTGCTGTGCCAGTACAATGTTGACTTTTCCAAGGGAGGGCTGCTGTGTGATGACATCACTGCTACCCCAGTAAAATGTCGGCATTTTAAAGAAATGGTTGTTGAGGGTGGATACCACAAAGATCAAAGGTGAGAAACCTGTACTGATTTCAACTCAATTCAATTCAACAAATATATATATCAATTGCCTAGCACGTGACTGGGAATACTGAATACAATAAAAAACTAATGCTCTGGATTCCAAATATGATTTAATATTCATGTGTGTGTATCTGTATATATATATATATATATATATCCACACACATACATACATAAATATATACATACAAATATATAATTATTTATGATGCACACTTATACATATATACATATATGTGTGTTTCTGTGTGTGTATATATATGTGTGTGTGTATGTTCGTATGTATATGTGTATGTATGATTTACTATAAAACTAGGAAC
>NW_020940319.1:10803-12398 GCF_900497805.2 Vombatus ursinus | reverse complement strand
GGTGGATCCTCCTTCATTTAGGGCAACTAGGAAGTTGAGGGAGGTATCAGAGCAGGCAATCTGCAACAAGGGATAGACATCACAATAGAAGTGTGGAAGGGCATGGTTGCTGCAGAAGAACAAGCGGACAGTGAGGAATGTGTGAAGCAGAGAGTGCAGGGCTGTGCCCACCCACACAGCCCCCAGGAGGACTGCACACCGTGGCTGGGTTACCACAGTAGCATAGTGAAGTGGTTGGCATATGGCCACATATCGATCCCATGCCATGGCAGCTAACACATAGCTGTCCACATTGCCTGCCAACAGGAAGAAGAAGACTTGGGTCAGACAGGCTGAATGGGTGATAGTCCTGTCCCCTGTCAGCAGGGCATGGAGAAGTCGGGGCATTGTGGTAGATGTGAAGCACAAGTCTGCCAGCGACAGGTGAACCAGAAGCATGTACATAGGTGTGTGGAGATGTGAGCATAATCCAATGGCAACAAGAATAAGCAGGTTTCCCAGGAGGGCTGCCAAGTACAGAGCCAAGAACAACAGTAACAGGATCTCTTGGTGACTGGAAAAGGCCAAGAGAAGGAACTCAGAGGTGCTAGTCTGGTTTCTCACTGTTGTATTGCTGCTGGGTCTGAGTCTGAGTTGAGGAAGAGAAGAAATAAGATAATAAAAACTTCTACAATTATTTCTGAAACATCAATAAATCCAATAAAAAGTTGGTGGTGTGGTGGATAGAGTGCTGGACCTGGATTCATGAAGACCTGAATTCAAATCCAGCCTCAAACACTTGCAACCTGTGTGGCTCTGTGCAAGTGACTTAATTTCAGTCTGATTCAGTTTCCTCATCTGTAAAGTGGGGATAACATTGGGATAACAGCACTTACTTTTACTTCCAAGGGTTGTTGTGAGGATAAAAATGAGATAATATTTATAAAGTGCTTTGCAAAGCCAGTTCTATTGCCACCATTGAGGCCATTCATAAGGATGTTGCACAGCCTCTGAGTGTCATTTCCAAAGAGGAAATCCAAAGAATTTTCAGCTAAGTATAATTTTTGAAATTTCTCCAGGCTACTGATAAACAATAGAGTAATAGTGGCTTGCACACAGTAGGTGCTTAATAAGTGTTTATTGAATTAATGTATATTGAGTTGAGGTCACTGAGTTCAGTATTATAAAAGTACAAATTATAGTACTTTATACTTATTTGTTTCTCCTGTAATGTCTTCTAAGGTACTCAATTTTACCACTAGTTCCCACCATTCCCCAGCCCCAAGGAAACATTATCTAATCACTGACTTACAGAACCTGGACCTAAACCCTTGCTTGCCTTTGTAAGGAATTTAATGATCTTGACTATCACGTCCATCATCTCTAGAACAGTCAAACTATAAAGATACTGCCTCAGCAGAAGGTGAAAACCACTCTCAAATGAGCCCCAGAGTATTCTCCTGAAGATTTTTTAATTCTCCAAAAGCTTTGAACCTCAGAATTTTGGGGGTACTAGTCTCTTCATTTGAACTTCTCTCAGTACTTTCCTAAACTCTGTGCTTCCAAGATTCCCTAGCCTTTTATGATATATGGTTAATTAGAAAGAAAGATGGGTG
>NW_020940319.1:6255-10793 GCF_900497805.2 Vombatus ursinus | reverse complement strand
CACAGGTTTTAGATGGTGTATAACATTGATTTATGTGTAGGCATTAACTTATTAATTAATGCATATGTATAAATGAAATAAATTTTAATTCCATGTCCCATTCCAGTAAGTTCACATAATCCTGGGAAAAAAGAAAAAACTAAAAAACATCAACAAAATCAGAAGATATAAGGAAATTAAAGAAAAATGAGAGAATGGCTAACAATTTCTTCATATCTTTTTATGGGACGCTTAGTGATTCCAGCTTAAATTATTCATGATGAGAATAAGCAAAAACAACAACAAACAAACCAGTGAAGATAATTCTAGTATACATGACAAGATCTCCAAATCAAGTCAATATATACGTTGATGCATATACATAGCAGCCATCATCTATTTAAAGACAGTGACTGCATACCCCTTAATTCTACTATTTCTAGGCTGCTAGATTTGAGATCAGGAGAGAGAAGACAGAGATCCAGCTCAGGTCCAGATTCTGAAAGAAGCTTTTTCAGTATAGGATACATAAACCCCACTCACCTTTGTAAGAGACTCCTTGACCTCCCATTTACCTCCAGAGGGAGACTCCAACACCACATCTGCAGATTCATTTTATATAATCTTTCACTATCCAAAGCTCTGGTAGCTGCAACTCTTCAAAGATAAGAGGTTTGGGCTCAAGGAGAGGGGTATGAGGAAGGAGACAAAGGGAAATATAACATACATTTCTCACTGTGTCACAGCCCAACACTGTAGGGCAGAGTGGAGCTATTTAAAGGGTTGGTATAGTGAAAATTTTGCTTTGGCAGCAGCCAAAGAGAAAGGGGCTCATTAGTCCTTTCCTCTCCAAGGGCTTTCTATTCTGTTTTCTGTGTTCATTCTCCAGAGTTAGCACATTATGTTATCTTTATCTCCCCAGTGTCCTCATTGTAAGAACATGAGAACACCAAATATATCTTAGATAGCTTCTGTTGGCACCCAGGGTCTTATGCCAACACATTCACACACCGTCTCCCAAGTCGATTCTCCATCTTGGCCTGGTTCTTCTGTCACTCCGTTTTTTTCTGGATCTAGAACCCAAAAGACTGACTCACTTTGCTCTGTACTGATTGTTATCACCTTTCCTTCTACCAGAGTTTCCTCTCCTCCCAGACCCCATGGAAAACACAGTGATGTTTCATAATTTCTCCTTTCCTCACCCATTTGTTTCGTAACTGAAGGTAAATAGACAAGAAGAAAATTAAAAGGTATCAAAAAGTCTTGTATCATAAATTATTCCTAATTTGTGTTCATCTATTCATTAATTCATTCATTCAATAACCATTTATTAAAAACCTACTGTGTATGAAGCACTGCTCTAGATACTAAAAGGAATACACTTAAATAGATTTATTTTCTATCAATTTATCACCATCAATATATCCCACAATGTAAATCAAATCTCAGCCACACCTCCTAATATTATCCTGTATTTTTCTTGCCCAAGTGCTCCTATAAATCCCTTTTAGCTCTCTTAACATTCTATAGTTACCAGAGAAACACTTGAATTATTCCTCCATGATTCTTTGCTCTTACTATTTGACTGACCCACTTTCTTTTCTAAACATATATTTCTTTGGTCATATCTTTTAAGCAACTTATTCTTAAACTTGGAGACAAAAAATAACATTAGATATGGTCCCTGCAAACATGGAGCAATTGATCAGGGCAGAAATGATACATATGCTACAAATATACAAGAATTAGAATGCAGAAAATGTGATAAGAGCCTAAGAGTGTTTCAAAATATCATCCAGAATGCAGCATAGGAAAGTAGAAAGACCATAACTGAACAATGATACATAAGGAAGACAAAGTATATAGCATTCATGGTGGGAAACATGATACATATATATAAATATATACATATATATACATGAAAGATATAGTGAGAAGATCACATATTTTGGGGTCAAAAACCTGAGGTTAGTTCCCAATTCTGCCACTTACAACTTATATTAAATAAGACAAGTCCTCTAATCTCTTTGGTACTTAGTTTTATCACGTTTAAGATTAGGGGGTTGGAATAGATTAATTTTAGTCTACTTTTTTTCCATCTTTTTTTCTCTTCCTCTTTTTTTTAAGCCTAATTATAAATCCTATGATTATGATCTTTTCTGTTTAGGTAAAGAGGCCCTAGATTGAATTGGACATTAAATGATAGACAAAGTAGTTTTAAATTTACTGAGTAGACAATAGGGAGCCAATGCAGGCTTTTGAGGAGAGGAAACACATGACTGGATCAATACATAAACATTCATGTGTTAATATGTAACACATAGGATGGAGAAGGGAGGGATTGTAGGCTGCATGACTTGTTAAGAGGCTAGGACAAATATCTAAGTAGATGTCAATGAGGTCTTTCAATAGAGTGGCATTGGGAAGAGAGGAGTGGAAAGAGGTACTTGAAGTAGACGCTTATTGGAATGTGAGTGGAGTTAGACTATGAATGGAGTTAGTCTCTTAGCTTTTTCTTTTTTGCTCACTAACTCATATCTTCATGTTGGTATTTTAATCTGGTGTTGCCCAAATCTTCTAACCTTCTTTTATTCTTGAAGCTGGTGCTTCTATCCCCAATGCCTCCTTTTGATAAGAAAGTCTCTCTTTTTTACTTCACATCCTCTTCCCTCTTGCCCATAGACCCAGTTGTTTTTGTTCAGTCATTTTCAGTTATATCTAACTCTTTGTGACCCCATTTAGGGGTTTCTTGGAAAAGATTCCAGATAAGGAAACTGAGGCAAGCAGGGTTAAGTGATTTGCCCAGGGTCACATAACTAGTAAGTATCTAAGGCCAGATTTGAACTCAGGAAGATGAACCTACAAAGAACTACAAAGGCTCACACAGATGCTAATGGTTAGTATTTGCTTTTCCAAACAAATACTTATCCAAGGTATTTTCCAAATACTATTCCAAGGGATATTTTTGAGGAAACTCAAACTTTTCCCCATACATCTTTCTTCACCAAGAAAAGTCATGTTCTGACAGTGATCCCCAGTTTCCATGTCTGACCAGCTGTCCCTTAGTTACAGATTTTGCCTCTTAGAAAATGTAAAGTGTTAGATTTCAGAAAAGCATTAAAGATCATTTGTATTTAATAATTGATCTCTTATGTGAAAAATTATTTAAAAGATTCAGAATGAAAAAAGGACATGCATCTTAGGAAAATAAAAACCTGTTAAACTGAAAATTACAGTGACTTGTCAATTTAGAGGGTTGCTTGAAGCAAACTTTGAGTTAATAAATCTATTAAGCACACTAAATGTACAGATCACATTGTAGAGTGGTGTAGAAGATAGAGTTCAGGGCAGAAACAGTTCACATAACTCTCAGCCTATCAGGGAGATATGAAAGTCATATAGATTATCACTAGATGGTAGTAAGTGTCTGGAACATAAAAGACATTTAATAAACTGTTGATAGATTGATTTACCAGTCTATGCCTAGTATTGATTTTCCTTTAAATCATGCATCAATTGGCAGGTTCTTCCAATAATATCAATGTATGAAATTCAATTCATATGTGTATCAGGAGAAGATACCAGAGTGTGGAAAAAAGATTGGAACTTAATAGCAAAAAACCTGACTGATAAAATGTCAATAATTACCTACCCCTATGTCTACTTTCCCATTCACAAAATAAAATTTTTGTGAGAGTCATCTCTAAGTGAATCTAAGGCATCCATGATGATGGTATCAGTATGGAACAAGCAGGCTTTGCAAGTGATATTTTATTCATTATTATGGATCTTGTCTTTGCTATTTTAAAATTAAGATGTAGGGAATACGCAATCCCTTTACACTTATTGTTTGTTGATTATGAAAAAAACTAGTTAGCTATAGCTAAATTCTGCATTATATGTTTTTACAACAACGTATCTACAATCCATCCATCAAAACTATTCAGATCCTTGAAAAATATATCAATGGAAAGAATCCTGTTTAGTGATGCTCTGACCATAAACATAAGGTGAGTTAT
Source organism: Vombatus ursinus (assembly GCF_900497805.2). Lineage (NCBI taxonomy): Eukaryota > Metazoa > Chordata > Mammalia > Diprotodontia > Vombatidae > Vombatus > Vombatus ursinus. The sequence goes on along the minus strand of NW_020940319.1, from coordinate 6,795 downwards.
AAAACAGGGAGATGTATGCTCACCAAGGGGCTTGCCATTGGGATGGAAAGATTCATGATAGAAATGAAGTTGAAGAAGGATTCTCTGTGGAAAGCAAGGTCCTCCAGATGTTTGTGTTTGTAGCTGTTTTTGTGCTGTCATCATCAAGCCCAGGAACATTGCAAACCCTCCCAAAAATAACTGTATTCACTCAAAGGAATTTAGTCACACAATAATGATCAATTAGATGAATAATGTTTGTTGCTAACATTAATATATGTATATTTGAATGGACAACCTACTGAACTTGCCTGTCAGGATGTGGTTGTTTGTCCTTCATGCTGGAAGAGGACCTAAATGACATCATGATGTCAGGATCAATGTACACTCTGTTTGGCAGTGGCTGATAATACCAATATGAGCTCAGAAGGCTCTACCACAGGTCAGACATAAATAGTCAATACGACCATTTGGGAGGGATATATCTTTAAATTTTGTGCAACTTACTTTATTTTGAGCTACCACAATTCTGCTTTGTTCATAGAGCACAGCATCTTTTTT
>NW_020940319.1:3169-6245 GCF_900497805.2 Vombatus ursinus | reverse complement strand
TAATTCAAATGGAAGTGGTTCAATTTTCTGGAATGGTGCAGGTAGACTATTCAAGTTTCACAGGCATATAACCATGAGGTCAGCACAATGGCTCTGTAAGCCTGCAGATTGGTAGATAGTCTAATATCTCTTCTCTCCCATACACTCTTTTATAGCCTACCAAATGCTAAGTGAACTCTGAAAAATGTATGCATCAACCTCATCATCTATATGTACATCCTTGGAAAGTATACTACCAAAATAAGTGAACTTCAAAATTTCTCCATTTCCTCTAACCAATGGTTCCACATATGGATGGTGTAGTACTGGCTGGTGGAGAACCTCTGTTTACTTGGAGTTAATTTTCAGGCCAAAATTAGCATGAATAGCAGAGAATCAATTCATACCTTGTTGCATCTCAGCCTCAGAGGCTGCACTGAGTGCACAATTACCTGTGAACAAAAAGTCAAGCACCATCTTTCTCTCCACTTCATTCTTGGCTTGTAGACTTTTCAAGATAATTTGCAATCAATGCAGTAATTGACCTTGATACTATTTTACCCTTGTTGAAGGTATCCAACAACATAGCTGAAAACATCTTGCTAAAAAGTATTAGAACTAGCAAATAGTCCTGCTTCACTCCATTGTTGACTGGGTAAGTGCAAGAGCCTCATCCATTATCCAGAACCTGTGCAATCATGCTGTCATGAAACTGGTGTACAATACTGATGAACTTATCCAGTCAACCAAATGCCATCATGATTTTCCACAGGCTCTAGTGACTGACACTATGAAAGGTCTTGGTTAGATCAATGAATGTTGTGTACAGACATCTCTTCTGCTCCTGGCATTTTTCCTGGAGTTATTAGGCTACAAACACCATGTCAACTGTTCCTGAACTGTTCCTACTGGCTCACATGTAGATGGCCATCTTTTAGGATCAGTCTATTAAGGAAGACTCTGGCAAGAATCTTATCAACAATGATCAGGAGAGGGACCCTTCTGTGGTTGTCACAGGAAAATCAATTTTCTTTTCCTTTATGGACAATGGACGCATTCTTGATCTCCTGGGAGATAACCTCCTCTTGCCATATAACCTGGAAAATTTCCATCAGCTTCTGGATGAGTAGTGGACTCCCTGCATTGTAGATCTCTGCTGGAATGGAATCTGTTCCAGGTACTTTGCTACACTAGATGAGCCTAATGGCATTCAAAACTTCTTTCTACAGTTGGAAATTTGACTAGAGAGGGATTAACCTCATCCTGAGGTAAATGATCAATGGCTTCAGCATTAGTTGATGATGATTTGTTGAGAATAATATAGACGTGTTCACCTCACCTCTCCAGGATCATGTTCTTAAACTGATCAGTGTGGCTCCATCAGTCTTTGTAATTGAGGTGCACTGAAGATCTTTGATGCATAAATAGCCTTCAGGAAATCATAAAATGCTTTGCATTGTTACTACCAATTTAAAATTGAATTTTATCTGCCTTCTTACTGAGCCAAGAATCCTGCATTTCTCTAAGCTTTGCTTGCACTTTACTTCTGGTGGATGCTGCCTTTTTAGAGATGGATGAATTAACCTTCTGCTAGACCCATTTTTCATTTAATACCTTCTGGATTTCCCCATCATTTTCATCAAAACAATCCTAACATTTGTGAGTTTTCTGGCCCAGATGAATAAATGTGGTGCTGTACACAAAATCTCTGACAGTTGCCCACTCTTTTTCTATCCCACTTTTACCAACAGTATGTTGGCTCAGTTTCCCCTTTGTGAACATGGTCTTTGTAATGACTATAGATATGTTAGAACTTCCCTTCTTCACAGAGGAGCTGGACAATGGGATTGTACAACAATTAGACAATTGAAATAATTTCTGAAGCTTAGAGCTGCTTGACATGTTGTGATTGTTTGTGAGTGAACTCTAGCTGAATTTGGAGATGCCTGTGGCTGCCAGAAACCACAGAACCAGCATTAACCAGTTTAAGGGGAACCTTGAGCAGCTTCTGCAGACTCAGACCTTGCTCAGGATGTTCTAAGCATCTTTCTCCCTGGCTTATTGTGTCTACAGATGTCTTCTTCCTTAATCCTTATTCCCCACCCAAAAGCCTCTATTTCACCCTTTTCCACACCCACTTTGAGCAGTTGATTACTCTCTCTTCTTCTTTGTTCCCTAGCAAGCTCTTCTCTTTACATTCTTCTTGGACAACAAACGCTTTTATAGTCTGTGATCACACTCTGTTTCGTTAGTGTCCCTTTTGGGGGCTAGGTCTTTTGTTATCATCACCAGATCAGTAACAAACTATTCACACATAAAGAAGTGTTCTAGTTCATTGATGTTGAGTCTTCTGATGGTCGTCATGCCTTTGGGCCTCCACTTTTGTTGAAAATCAATGTTTAGCTTGAAGATGATAAGTCTATGATTGGTCCAGCACTCTGCACCACACATTGCCTTTGTCACTCTCACATCCTGTCTGTTTCTTCTCCTTATAATGACATAGTCTACTAAATGCCAATGTTTGCTGCAAGGGTGCATTCATGATGTTTTATAGGATTTAGGTAAACAGAAGACAGTGTTGGTTATGAGAAGGTCATGAAATATACAAATCTTCAGTATTAAGTGACCATTGCTGTTGCTCTTTCCAACTCCATTCTTCCTAAAGACTTCTTGCCATGTCTGTGCCTACTCTGGCATCAAAGTGACCCAGACTTACAAGCTTGTCCTCTTTTGATACATTGATGATGAGTATCTCCAGGTCTTCACAATTTTTTTTTTACCTCATCAGGGTTTGTCATATTGAGAGCATATGCACTGATGATAGTGGCATGGCACTTTCCTGCAAGTGACAATGGTATAGCCATGAGGCTGGCATTCACTCCTGTTGGGAAGCATACAGGATTGTTAACTAGATTAGATTTGGTTGCAAAATCTATGCCAGTTTCACAGTGCTCCCAGTCATTGTGGACACTCTGGAAAAATGTGTATCCAGCTCAGATTTCAGTAAGCTGGCTTTCATTTGCCAGCTTTCTTTCACTCAGGACTATTTGGATATGATACCTGCTGAGTTCTCTCACAACAAGAGCTGTTTTTTTTT
>NW_020940319.1:1088-3159 GCF_900497805.2 Vombatus ursinus | reverse complement strand
ATAAAATTATTAAATAATAAAATAATGAAATATTAAAATAGTATGGGTGATGCCTTTTGATTTTGCTGTAAATTGGATTTAAATGAGGCAGAGTTGTGAGAAATCATCAGTTTCACTATTCCAGAGTCATCAGAGCCAAGTGGCAAGACAAAAGTCAAGACCACTGGCAATGATTCTGCATGCAGTGGATGACCTTGGTATCTTCAGCAGCTGACTAAGCTCTAAGCACTCCACAGTGCCTGCTTCTGTCACCTTTATTGTCCATTGAAACAAAATGTTCATTCTCTGCCTATTCTGTCAGAAAAGTCTTCACATGCTTGAGGTAGACACCTCTTTAACTCACCATTGGGGTTGAAGTCTATCGGTTACCCCCAACCTAGTTTAACCCATCTACTGAGATGGTTTTTACTAGGGTATGACCACTGTGAGTGCTACAGCTTCTTGGAGTCACAAGTGAGAGATGGGTGGCACATGGACACATGGATACGAAAGGTGGATAAGCAGTCATGAAAAGGGCTCAGCAGCCCTCACACCAAAGGTACTAATCCTCCCTGAAAACCCCATAAGGCCCTTATCAGTATGTAAATCTGAGATAGACAGTAAAGATGAACTGTGAGTTGGGCCTGCAGATGAAAACAAATGGGAGAGCAAGGCAAATAGCTTTCGGGGAAATTGCAAAGTTCCTCTACAACTTTGATAGGAACAAGGTTCTTAAGCCCAAGCTTTCCAACACCAAAAATTCAATAAACATTGACTAAGCATTTAGAATGTGCCAGATGTTTCTCCATGAAAGCAGAATTTTGACAGACTAGTTGAGTTGAACAATATGACATTTATTAAAGATAAATATAAATCCTTCACTTCACAAAAACAAGAAGGAGAAGACATCGTCAGATAGCAATTCATCTGAAAAAAGTCTAGGCATTTTAATGGACTCTAAGTTCAATATGGGTCAGTAGCGGGGTATGATAGCCAGGAAAACTAATGGTATTTTAGGCTGTGCTAAGAAAAGTGTACTGTACAGGACTATGGAAGTGATAGACCCTTTAGTGAGATCACATCTAGAGAACTGTGTATGGTTTTGTCACCACATTTTAAGTACATTTGCAGAGACAATTTGCAGAAGGGGAGCCAAGATGGGGAAGAACCTTGAGTTCAGGAATTGGGGATATTTATCCTGGATAAGAGAAGAATTGGAGGCAGTAGAACATGACAGCTGCCTACAATTATTTGTATTACTGTCGTGGAGAAGGGCGATAATACTTTTTTTCTGTTTGGCCTCAGAGGGCATAACTAGGAGCAATAAATAAAGAATAAATTTCAAAGAAGATTCTGGTGGAGAGGCTATTAGGAGCTCAAAGACTCAATAAAGTCTTCCTGGGGAGGATGGCATTGAGCTAAGTCTTCAAAGAAACTAAGGATTTTGAGGGGCAGAAGTGAAGGGAAAGTGAGTTCCAGAAATGGGGGACAGCCAGCGCAAAGGTGTGGAGACAGAAAATGGAAACACAATGTAAAAAGGCCAGACTGACAGGACTGTAGAATGTATAAAAGAGAGTGGTGAGTAATAAAACTAGAAAACTATGTTAGGGCCTGGTTGGGGAGGGTTCTAAATGCCAAAGAGTTCATATTTGATCCTAGAGTTAATAGGTTGCCACAGGAGTTTCTTAAGTGGAGGTGTGACACAGTCACCTATCTGCTTTTAATTACTTTGTCAGTTGTCTGGAGGGATGAAATAGAGGGGAGTGGAGAAAGACTTGTTATAGGGAGGTCAATTATAAGTCTATTGCAGTGGGACAGGTTAAAGGTGATGAAATGTTAAACTCCTTGGGTGGCTACATGGGTGGCGAGAATGAGACCAATGTAAATGATGCAGAAGAAGAAACAAGATTTGTCCACTAACTAGAGAGGTGGGGTGAGTTAGAGTGAGGTGTCAAGGATGACTTTGATGTTTGGAATCTAGGTGACTATAAAGATGATGTTGCTTTATAGGAAAATTTGGAACGGGGTTGTTTGCAGGGGAAAGACAACACATATTGAATTTGAAATTCCCAGAAAATGTTAGATAATGCAT
>NW_020940319.1:0-1078 GCF_900497805.2 Vombatus ursinus | reverse complement strand
CAAATTTCTGAGATTTACAAAAAAGCCAGAAGACCCAGATTTGGAATGTATGTAAGATGTGACTCTTAGAGTGTTTCAGTCCATGGTACCTTGAAGTATTTGAGGAACGTGAGCACAACTATAATAATTTTAATAAAAACAAAAATCATTATTTATAACAATGGAAAACAGAAAAGGCTGAGTTCAACTTCTGCCTCTGACACATATTAGCTATTTGATCTTGGCTTCAGCAAGTCACTTAACCTCTCATTATTCTAGGTAATTTTGTAAGACTCTAAGCTGCAGAGAAGATGCCAATCTGCAACGGTAGAAGGAGCTTCTTCATTCAAAGAGTTCCTGATGCCAATTAAATCACAGGTCAAATCCATAGACCAGTTATTATTAAAAATAGAAGAATACAACAGATGTTAAGCTCTGATTCTGTTGCTCTCTTCCTAAAGGTTTCCTTTTTGGGAAGGTTAAGACTACTGGTCAGTCCCCAGCCCTATCCTTGGCGAAAAAGTTTTAATCAAGAGAAAACATTTCCATTTCCTTGATCATTTGAGAAGGCAGAATGTCACCAGAGGCTAGGGATGGACAAGTTAATATCTGAAGTCTCTTCAACCTCTGATATTCTAGATTTTTAAACACCCAATGTATCATTCCAGACTACATATTATCTTCACCTTTGAATGCCTAGGAAACTACATCACCTGGAAGAACTAAATAGAGGGTTCCTGAAGGGTCTCAAGCAAAGAAAAATTGAGTTATGATCCCTTTCATTAATCCCATCCTCTATATTACTACTTCCACTATCCTAATTGGAATAAACTAGCTTATGTGTGTGAAGATGCCCATGCTGAGTCCGTGTGTATGTATACCATTGACTTACTATTGAGAAATGAAGTAGGTTAGATAATTGTGAGGGCACCAAGTCTTAGGAAGGATTCTCAAAATCTAAATATCAAACATGTCTCAAGTCATGATTCAGGATGAAGATGCTCAGTGGGTTACGGGTAACTATTAGTCTGATGAGAAATCTTTGTATCAGGTACAAATCAGGCATGATCCTTCCTGCCTCTAGAAAGATCATACAGTT
>NW_020940318.1:0-5128 GCF_900497805.2 Vombatus ursinus | reverse complement strand
GGATATGATAAAGATGGTGATATAATAATATAAAAGTTTTACTTTCATATTATTAATATATCAACACACTAATATTAGTCATTAATATATTGTAATATTTTATAATAATAATTAATATATTGAAACTAATTAATGTAAAGGCTCCCTGATTACTGGCATTATATCTCGGGCCTGCTGTTTTGTCATTCTCAAATTAGAGACTGACTCAGTAAAATCCTGTGAACAAAGATAAAAAAAAAACTTTTTTTCACTACCATACCTACTACATATAGTTATATATGTGCATGCATTTGCAAAAGAGAAGGAAAGTACTTGTGGTCCTCAAGATGACCAGAAGTATGACAAATACTAATCTCACAATGAATTGTTAAAGTCACATAATCTTAAAACAGCTTTAGGAAAAAGTAAAATTGTTGGTCTCAATTTGTTGAAGCTCTTACATTAAATGGACTGGCTATCTTTAGCATTTTATTATGTGCAACATGGTTAAATGGATGTAAAAATTTTTGAAAGAAAAAAAATGCAGTCTGTAAGGCAGTTTTAAGTATTAAAGTTAAAAGGCCAGTTTTCAAATTGGGACAGCATTGGAATGCTAATGACAAAAAAAAAATAGGTTTTAATGCTGTAGCCATTTTTGAAACTAAAGCTTCAAACTCAAAAAAAAAAAACTATTTTGTATCTTATTTTATGGATTGTTTATGGACTGCTCTTCAGTGGGAGATTGACTTTTTTTTTTCTATTTCGGGTCTCTCTGATACTACCAAGAGACAAAAGGACTTATTTTATAACCTGATTCTTCCTCTAGTCTATGGATAGTATTATCCATTTTATGTATAGGGTTTAGGCAAAGGCAGATAGGCTAGTTCTCCAAACTTTCAGATGAACTAGAGGTAGCCCAATTTGATGTTTTTCCTATAGCTGCTTTGTTTATAAAGTTAACTCCATAAAGTTAGAACTGGTTTTCATCACATTAAAGAATTACCAGAGTAATTAGTGTGATTATATTTTGTCAGGTTTTACTGAATCATACTGTCTTTTTACTAGTAGATTTAAGCATTCCCTAGGGAACCTCAACAAGTAACTTGGGACCTCAGAGGTGGATTTACTGGGAGGACTACCTCTCCAAAACTGCCCTAGGGACAAGTAGTTTAGAAGAGATAAGCTGGAAAACTTCATCTTGCTAAAAGGCACCAAGCATAATAAATCAATACTAAACATACATAGCATCAAAATTCTTTAAAGGAAAAATTAAATGAATTACAGGAAAAAATAGTAAAAATTATACTAGTTAGGGACTTCAAGTTTCCCCTCTCAGAGCTAGATAAATCTATTCATAAAATAAGAAAGAAGGTAAGGAGATTAACAGAGTTTAAGAACAGTTAAATATGACATACCTCTAGAGAAAACTAAAGGGGAATAGAAAGGAGTATTCCTTTTTCTCAGGTTTGCATAACACCTTCACAAAAATTGGCCATGTATTAGGGCATAAAACCCTTACAACCAAATGTGGAAAAGCAGAAATTTTAAATGCATCTTTTTCAGATCATAATGCAATAAAAATTACATTTAACAAAGGGCCATGGAAGCATAGATTAAAAGTTAATTGAGGGGTGGAACCAAGATGGTTAAGTAAAGGCAAGGACTCACCTGGGTTCTCCCAAGTTTCTTTCCAAACAACTTTAAAATAATGTCTCAAAATGAATTCTGGAGCATCAGAACCAACAAAAGGATGGGGAGAATCAAATTTCCAGCCCAAGACTACTTCTAAGGGAGGCAGGAAAGTTAAGTGTAGTCTAGCACAGGCCACAACCAGGCAAGCAAGCAGAAAGCCTTAAGGACAACTGAATTAGCAGTGGCAGGTCCCAGAGCTCTCAGCCCACAGAAAGTGCTGGGGTCAAATAACTGGTCAGAAAGAGATAATGGGACTTTCTGCTGGCATTGGTTGCTGAACTCTCTCACACTGCCCATATGTGGTTCTCAGTCTCAGTCCCAGGAGGAGAAGGAGCACAAACACAACTAGAGTGAGGCTGCATGGAAGCCAGGACTCTGATCACAGTTCCAGGAAGGAAAAGAATGTTTGTGGTCACTCACAGAAAAGAGCACAGACAAGGAGAACAGTGACCACACCTCTCAGATCATATCACTTTGGAAGAACTAAAAACTTACATATTCCTAGAAATACCTCTGAAAACAGTTGCACAAAAAATCTGAAGCTTGGGACAGTGCCCACTCCACCCCAAGAGCAGAGCCCAACTTTAACAGAAAGTTAAAAGTCAAGAAATGGCTACAAAAATGAGCAAACCACAAAAAATGAACCTGACCATGAAAAAGTTACTATAGTGACAGGGAAAGTTGAAACCCAAACTCTGAAGAAGATAACAAAATCAAAACTGCTACATCTGAAGCCTTAAAGAAAAAAGTGAATTGGTCACAAGCCCAAAAGTAATTCCCAGAAAACTCAAAAAAGGATTTTTAAAAAATCAAATAGGAGAGGTAGAGGAAAAATTGGGGAAAGAAATGAGAGTGATGCAAGAAACTAATGAAAAAAGAGTCAACAGCTTGGCAAAGGCAATACAAAAATACTGAACAAAATAATGCCTTAAAAAACAGAATAGGCTAAATGGTAAATGAGACTCCTCTGAAGAGAAGAACAACTTAAAAAGCAGAACTGGCATAATGAAAAAGAAAAGGGTGGGCACAAAAGCTCACTGAAGAAAATAATTCCTCAAAAATGAGAATTGAACACATGGAAACTAATGACTCCATTAGACATGAAGAAACAATAAAACAATCAAAAGAATGAAAAAAAATAGAAAATGTGAAATATCTCATTGCAAAAACATCTGACCTGGAAAGTAGATTGAAGAGAGATAATTTAAGAATTATTGGAAGAGTATTCTGCAAAGATGGCAGAATAAAGCAGTACCTGACTTTCTCAAATTCCCCCACAAATAATTTAAAATAATGCCTCAAAGTGAACTTTAGAACATCAGAAATAATTGAAAGTCACGGTAAAGCAGTTGTCCAACTTAAGACAACTTTGGAGGATGTTAGGAGAAACCTGAAATTCCAGGATGGTGATCTGGCCTAAATGAAGTGCAGATACCTCTGGGCAGATACCCAAAAGTCAACAAATAATAAGCCCTGGGAGCAGCTGTGAAGGCAGCAAGGTGTCCTCAGTTTTAGGAACCATGGGCAGTGTAGGGGTCAGATAGCTGATCAAAGGAAGATTGCAATGCCTTCCACTACTGCTGAAAGTGAGGCACAGTCCTAGGCTATAGTTGTAGGAGAGGGGGATTGAGCATATGCCACTAACTACAGTCTCAGAGGGGTGAGTCCCTTCTGGCTTTTGTCCCTTGCAAAAGGGTAGAGTCCCTGGATTTGGGTCCAGGGCAAAGCTCAGGGGCAGCGAGGAACGAATGATATCAGGGCCCAAACAGAGCTCAGAAAACAACAGCACAAAAAACCTGGAGCCTGAGACATCTCCCAGACCTCAGGGCTAGAGCCTGATTCTAACATAAGATTAACAGTTAAGAAATAAATTGCTGAAAGAGAAATGAGTAAGCAAAAGAAAAAGAACCTGAGCATAAATAGTTACTGTGGTGATAGAGAAGATCTGGGTTCAGACTCAGAAGAAGACAGTGAAGTTAAAACACCTATTTTTACTTAAAAGAAAAATGTAAAATAGTCACAAGCCCAAAAAGAGTTCTTGAAAGGGCTTAAAACAGACTTTAAAAAATAAAATAACCAACTGGAAGAGATCCAAAAACATACAGAAGAAAAAAAATGACTTAAAATTAGAATTGGGCAAGGGAAAGCTGATGACTTTATGACACCAAGAAATTATAAAACAAAATCAAAAGAATGAAAAAATAGAAGAGAATGTGAAAACACCTCATTAGAAAAAAACAACTGACCTGAAAACAGATTGAGGAGAGATAATACAAGAATTGTTGGACTACCTGAAAGCTATGATTAAAATGAGTCTAGAAATTGTACTTTTAAAAATTATTAAGGAAAATTGCCCTGAAATTTGAGAACTAGAGTGTAAAACAGAAATTGACAAAAAATCCACTAACTATGTGGAAGAGATCACAAGATGAAAACTCACAGGGACATTATAGCTAAGTTTCAAAGCTCCCAGGTTAAGGAAGAAAATACCACAAGCAACTAGAAAGGAACAATTTAAGTACTGTGGAGCTACAGTCAAGACAACACATGGTTTAGCAGCTTCTACATTAAAAAACCAAAGGGCATGGAGCAAGATATTCCAAAGAGCAAAGGAGCTGAGTTTGCAACCAAGAAAAACTTACCAGCAAAGCTGAGTGTAATCCTGCATGGGAAAAGAAAAGATATTTAATTAATTAAAATAGGACTTTTGGTTTGTTGTTTTGTTTTGTTTTTGTTTTGTTTTTGTTTTTGTTTTTTAGGAAAAGACCAGGACTGAACAGATAATTTGAGTTACAAGAATCAGGAGAAATATAAGAAGCTAAACATGATGTTTACTTCTTTTATGGGAAAACACCTGTAACTCCTAAGAATGTTATCATTACTAGGGTAGTGTGAAACATACATATATATAAAAGGCCTGGGGTTGAATTGAGTATGATGAGATAATCCTAAAAAGTAGGGTAGGGAGAGGTAAAATGGAGCAATTATCTCATCCAAACAAAGTGTGAATGGAAGAACTGTTACAGTAGAGGGCAGGGGAGGGTAGAAGGCTAGTAGTACTAGAACTATATTCTTATCAGAACTGGGTTAAAGAGGGAATACCATAGACATTTGGAAGGGTATAAAACAGGGCAAAAGAATAAGATAAGGGAAGGACTCTTAGAAGGATATGCAGATAAAGAAATAGGAGGGCAAGGAGAGAGGATAAAGAACTCTTAGAAGGTAGTAGATTAAGGAATAGGAGGGAAAGGGGAGAGGATAAGTGAGGGACTTTTGGAAGGAGTGCAGATTAGGGAGGCCGTGGTCAGAAGTAAATTAGTCTTCTGAGGAGGGATAGGATGAAAAGAGAGGGAGAGAAGCATAAGCAGTGAAGAAAAACAGGATGAAGGGAAACACACAACTAGTAATTATAATTTTGAATGTGAATGGGATGAAATCACCCATAAAACAAAAATGG
>NW_020940317.1:1316-6107 GCF_900497805.2 Vombatus ursinus | reverse complement strand
TCTTTCCTGCAGGTAAAAAATAAGAAACTAAGGAGATGCCAATCAATTGGGAAATGACTGAACCTATGATGGAATATGATTGTGCTAAAAGAAATGATGAGTAGCATAATCTCAACAAAACCTGGGCAAACATACATGAGCTGATGCAAAATGAAATGTACCATGTACAAAGTAACAGCAATATTGTACCATGATCAGCTATGGATGACTGAGTTATTCTTACCTATAGAAAGATTAAAGACAACCCTGAAAGACTTAAGATGAAAAATGCTATCCATTGCCAGAGAAAGAACTGATGGTGACTGAATACACTTTGAAGCATACTTTTTAAAAATTTTATTTTTCTTGAGTTGCTTTTTTTTTTTGATTTAGGCTTTCTTTCACAAAATGACTGTTATGGAAATGTTTTTCATGACTACACATATATAACTCATCAAAGTCCTTGTTCTTAATAAGGGGTGGTGGGGTGGGAGGAAGGGAAAGAGTTTGAAATTCAAAGTTTTAAAAATGAATGTTAAAATTGTTTTCACATGTAATGGGAAAAATAAAATACTAAATAATATTTTTAAAGATTGACAATCAAAAATAAAGAAATAAATAAGAAGAAAAGTCTAAGTAATGAAACAAGTTTCCCCGGAGTTTGTAGCTGAAGAGCATAGGTTTTGTTGTTGTATGTTTGCTGGTTACTTCTTTTCTTTTCTGGTGATGATACATGAATGCTTTCAATTGGCACCATTTCCTTGGTTGAGAAGTTCTGGGAAGTTTTCATCTATTATTTCTTGCTTTGCTTATAATTTCTCCTTGTCATGGCTTATGAATACATATATAAATACATGCATGGGAATTCATGCATAAACACACATGAATATTTTTGTATATATCTTGTTGTTGTTCAGTCATATTGTACTCTTTATGACACCATTTTGGGGCAAAGACATTGAAGTGGTTTGTCATTTTCATCTCCATATCCTTTTACAGATGGGGAAATTGAGGTAAACAAGGTTAAGTGATCTGCCCAGGGTCATATAGACAGTCTGAGGTCAGATCCAAACTCGTAAAGATGAGTTCCTGGTTCCAAGCCCAGTGTTCTATCCAGTCTACCACCTCACAGCCCATATTTATATTTATAAATAGATATTTATACACATACATAGATTACTTATGTGCATGTTTGTATGTGTGTAAATGTATATATATGAACATATACATCTACTTATAAAACACATTTTATTTCCACATGTGTGTATGTGTATACCAAAAGCCATTCCCCAATACATAAGTGGTTAAGTAGTCAAAGAATATGAACAAACAGTTCCTACAAGAAGAACGATAAACTCATGATAACCATATGAAAGAATGAAAGAACTTACTAAAAATAGGAGAAATATCCATTAAAAATCCTCTGAGGTTTAGCAAAGATGACAGAAGATGGAAATAGTCCATGTTTTAGGGGTTATGGAAAGATAAGCACATGTGCATTATTGGTGGAGTTCTGAATACGCAACAAAAAAGTGAAATTACAACATAACATGGCCACTTTTATTTTTTATATTATATACAATACATGGTAATATGTATTTTTATGTGTGTTCATTGGAGTAGCTATGTGGCACCGTTGATAGAGTACTGGGCTTGGAACCAGGAAGACTCATCTTCATGAGTTCAAATCCAGCCTCAGATGCTTACCAGTTATGTGAATGTGGGCAGGCCACTTAGCTCTGTTTGCCTCAATTGCTCATTTGTAGAATAAGCTCAGAAAGAAATTCCAAACCATTCTAGTAACTCTGCCATGAAAACCCTATATGGGACCACAGAGAGTCAGATAGAACTGAAAAATGACTTAGCAAAACACAAAAAGAGATTCTACCATTAGGTTTTATCTCAAGAACATTATCGGTAAGAAGAAAATTGCATAAATGCCAAAATATTTATAAAAGTGTGGTGGAAACAAATTAGAAACATAACAGACACTTTTCAAATGGAGAAGAAGTAGAAAGGCTAAATAAATTGTGACACATAAATGTTAGGGAACAATATAAGAAATAATACATGTCATGAATCCAGAGCTGTATGGAAAGATTTATGTGGTAAAATGTAGAGTGAAATAAGCAGAATCAAGAAAACAATACACAAATATCTATAACAATGTAAATGATAGAATTAACATAAAACCGTCAAAATGAACGTTAGAAAAGTCCAAAGACAAAGCGTGGTCCCCAGGAAGACTTCCCTACCCAAAAGCTTTAAAAAGGTTGAAGGTTTATAGGTATGGCATAACACATATATTTTCAGACATTTCCTATAAAGTTTGATTTTGCTGATTTTTCTTCTTTTTTTCCTTTAAAAAATATTATTTGTTTTGTGTGATGGTTCTATGAGGGGTAGAAGTAAAGGGATTCTGAGAGAAATTCTGAAGATGAAACATAGCATTTTAATTTTATTTTTCAAAAGACAAAAATGTGGCCACTTACTTCCACCATTCCTCTTCCAGGTGTCAGATATGATGTAAGAAAGATTCTTTTAAATTCTCTTAGGCTGCTAGAGAAAGTTTCTACTTGTGGATTCTACATCTTTCAGAGATTTGGATTTGCCTTATTTCTGTTTTTTCAGGTCAATACAAATCTTTACTCAATGCATCTATCCAAAACCATCAGAAACATTATATGTAATGGGGATAAACTAGAAGCATTCCCAGTAAGATCAGGGGAGAAGGAAGGATGCCCTTTGTCACCATTGTTATTCAATATTATACTAGAAATGTTAGCTTAAGCTATAAGAGAAGAAAAAGAAATTGAAAGAATTAGAATAGGCCATGAAAAAAAAGTTATCACTCTTTGCAGATGATATGATGGCATACTTAGAGAATCCTAAAGAATCAAATAAAAAACTACTTGAAATAATTAGCATTAGCAAAGTTGCAGAATATAAAATAAACCCATGTAAATCATCGGTGTTTCTAAATGTTACTAACAAAGCCTAACAGCAAGAGACTGAAAGAGAAATTCCATTTAAACTACAGACATTATAAAATCATAAAATATTTGGAAGTCTACCTGCCAAAGCAAACCCAGGAACTATAAGAACACAATTACAAAACACTTTCCACATAAATAAAGTCAGATCTATGAGTCAATTACATGGCGCAGTGGATAGAACACTGGCCCTGGAGTCAGCAAGATGTGATTTTAACCCCAATTGCCCCACCAAAAAAAAAATTAAAAAATTAAAAAAATAAAGTCAGATGTAAATAATTGGTAAAACATCAGTTGCTCATGGGTAAGTTGAGCTAATATGATAAAAAGTGACAATTCTACCTAAGCTAATTTACTTATTCAGTGCCATACGAATCAAACTACCAAAAAATTATTTTATAGAGCTAGAAAAAATAATAACAAGATTCATTTGGAATAACAAAAGATCCAGAAAATCAAGGGAACTAATGAAAAGAAATGCAAGGGAAGATGACCTAACTGTTCCAGATTTTGAACTGTATTATAAAGCAGCAATCATCAAAACTACTTGGTACTGGCTAAGACATACAGTAGTGGATCAGTGGAATAGGTTAGGTATGCAAGACACCGTAGTCAATGACTATAGTAATCTAGTATTTGACAAACCCAAAGATCCTAGCTTCTGGGATAAGAACTCACTGTTTGACAAAAATTGCTGGGAAAACTGGAAAAGATTATGGCATAAACTAGGCAAAGAACAAAATCTCACACCATATACCAAAATAAAGTAAAAAATAGGTTTATGATTCAGATAAAAAGGGTAATACTATAAGCAAATTGGGAGAGCAAGGAATAGTTTACCAATCAAATTTATGGAGAACATAAGAATTCATGACCGAACAGGATATAGAGAACATTATGAAATGCAAAATGGATCATTTTGATTGCACTAAATTGAAAGGTTTGCACAAACAAAGCCAATGGAACCAAAATTAGAATGAAAGTAAAAAATTAGGAAAGGGCGGAGCCAAGATGGTGGAGTAAAAGCAATGACTTGCTTGAGTTCTCCCCCAAACCCCTCCAAATGCCTGTAAAACATGGCTCTAAAAAATTCTAGAGCAGCAGTACCCACAAAAAGACAGAGTGAAACAAATTTCCAGCCCAAGACAACACGGATGGTTGATTAGAACAGTCTATCATGATGGCCTGGGAGAGAAACACAGTTCTGTGTGGGCGCACAGGCAAAAATCAGGCCTCAGTGAACCTAGAGGAGGCCTTAGGGGACTGAATCACAGGCAGCTGTGGTGGTTTCCAGACTTCTCAACCCACAAATTCCAAATACAACTTAGAAGGTCAGTAGGAAAAGTCTGTGACCTCAGTGAGAGAGAAACTCAGTCCTAGCACAGCCCTAGAGGGAGCAGCTGCTTCCTGAGTTTCCTGCCCATAGACTGAGGGGGAATTGAGTGGCTGATCAGAGGGGGATTGCCTGGATGTCTTTGGTGGTGCTGAGGCAGGATTCTCTTGTTTTGCCTGAGCTTGGATCTGGATGGCAATCCTGGGTGGCAAAACTGGGCTGAAGAGGAGTGCTGGCATGGTGGAGCCTGTGGTGGTGGTGGAGAGAGAATCCTCCTCACACTTTCAAGGCAGAAAAGAGTGTTTGTGGTCACTTATAGACCAGAGCACAGGCCAGCAAAGGAGTAAACACCTTGCCCTTGATCATACCTCCTTGGAAAAACTACAAACTTACAGGTCCCTAGAAGTATCTCTGAAAAGAGCTGCACAAAATCCCTGAAGCTTGGGACAGTACATTCTCCACACTGGTAGCAGACCCCTACCTTAA
>NW_020940317.1:0-1306 GCF_900497805.2 Vombatus ursinus | reverse complement strand
AGGAGATACCCCATTTAAAATAACTCTAGACAGTATAAAATGCCTGGAAGTACACCTGGCAAATCAAAACAGGATCTTTAAAAAATTTATAAAAAAAATTTGTACAAATAAAATAAAATTCAGGTAATTAGAGGAATATTAATTGTTCATGGTTAGACAGGGCAAAAATGATAATTTTACCTACACTAATTTATATATTCAAAGACATCCCATTTAACTTACAAAACTTAAGTAAATTAGAAAAAAATAATAATTCAATTTAAAGAACAAAAAGGCAAGAATATCAACAGAATTAATGAAAAAACTATAAAGGAAGGAGGTTTAGCATTATAGATTTTAAACTTTATTATAAGACAGTAATTATCAAAACTGTCTGGTATTGGCTAAGAAATAGAAAGGTAGATCAGTGGAACAGAGAAGACACACAATTTACAGCAACACGTAGCTATAGTAACCTTGCATTTGACAAGTGTAAATGTTTAAGGTTTTAAATAAGAATTATTTGTTAAAAAAGTTTAGGAAAACTAGAAAGCAGTATAGCAGACACTGTTTATAAGTTAAGGTCCAAATAGATATATGACCTCAATATAAAGAGAGGCATTACAAGAAAATGTGAAGAATGTGGAAAATATTACTTAGCAGACATATGAAGAGGTAAAGAATTTATGAATAAACAACATATAGAGCAGAGTGAGGTATGAAAAGGATAATTTCAATTATATTAAATTAAAAAAGGTTTGTACAAATAAAACAAATGTAAGCAAGATCAGAAGGAAAGAAGAAAATTGGAGAGGGAGGTGAAGATCTCATATCTCAAATATGTATAAAGAACTTTGTAAAATCTGTAAGAATATGAATCATTCGCCAATTGACAAATGGTCAAAGGATATGAATGGACAGTTTTCCAATGAAGAAATCAATACCATATATATGACTATATAATCCTATGAAAAAATGTTCAAAATTATTATTGATTAGAAAAATGCAAATTAAAACAACCTTGATATATCATTTTATACCTACTAGATTGGTTAAAATGATTGAAGGTTAAAGCGACAAAGACTGGAGGTGTTGTGGAAAAATTGGGGCTAACTGATACAACCATTCTGGAGAGCAAACTAGAACTATGCCCCAAGAGTTATTAAACTGTCAAAGGCATATCCTTTGACCCAGCAATATCACTACTAGCTCTATTAAAAAAGATGATTAGTGAATAAGGAAAAACAAACAAACTACATGTTCAGAATGTTTTATAGCAACTCTCTTTGTGGTTGGCAAAGAACTGGAAATTGCAGAGATGCCTATC
>NW_020940316.1:0-1096 GCF_900497805.2 Vombatus ursinus | reverse complement strand
TGGGGTAGAAGGGCCTTTCTTTGCTTCAGTATCCTGCTCTGAAGAGGAACCCCAGTCTTCCCTATAACCACAGTAACTCTCTCTGGCTGGATGATTTCTCCTTTGCCTGTGCATTTTTTTTCATGTGTAGTAACTTGGTTTATTACAATCACCTCTAGTCCTGGGGCATGGGGAATGGTTTCTCTGGCCTGGGATCCTCCTTCAGTTCTCTCCTCTGGCTTCGAACCAGAACCAAGGCCTACTGCTTTCTGTAGTAGATTCTGAATGCTTGGAAGTTCTGCTAGAGAAAAGACCTCAGCGTCCAGGACATTATACTGCCAGATGATCTTCAGAATCTTCCTAAGACCAATCAAATGGAAACAATTCAGTTACCTAGCATGAAGATGGTAGACTGTCCATGTTTCAAAGGCTTACAAGAATGAGGTCAACAAGAGGGCTCTATAGAGCATACCTCTTCTTTCCCACTTTTTGCTTCAGAGTTTCGCAAACACAGAGCTAACTATGGCAACATGTGCATCAACATGATCATCTGTGTGTTCAGCCCTGGAAAGTATATTGCCACGGTAAGCGAGCTTAGCCATTTGGTATATGGTGTGAGATATTGGCCTATGCCTAGTTTCTTCCTAACTACTTTCCAGTATTCACAGCAGTTTTTTTCAGGTAGTTAGTGCTTGCCCCCAAAGCTTGGATCTTTTTGTATATCAAACACTAGATCATTATGGTTATTAACAACTGTATATTATGTACTTAATGTATTGCACTGATCTACCATTTAATTTTTTAGCCAGTAACGGATTGTTTTGATCATTGCCACCTTATAACATAGTTTGAAGTCGGGCTGCCTTATATCACTTTTTCCCATTGATTCCCTCGATATTCTTGACATTTTGGTCTTCCAGATACATTTTGTCATTATTTTTTTCCAGATCTATAAAATAATTCTTTGGTAGCTTAATTGGTTTGCCACTGAATAAGCTCATTAATTTAGGTAGAATTGTCATTTTTATTATATTGGCTTGGCCTACTCATGAATAATTAATATTTCTCTCATTGTTAAAATCTGTCTTTATTTTTCTGAAAAGGGTTTTGCAACTGT
>NW_020940315.1:0-5249 GCF_900497805.2 Vombatus ursinus | reverse complement strand
TAGCACAATGCTTTCCACATTGTAGGCACTTACCAAATGCTTATTCTCTTCCTACACAGACATATCAAACTCAACATGCCCCAAACTGAACTTATCTTGCCTGGTAAACCCTGCCCTCTTCCTGTTTTCACTATTACCATAGAGAGTACCACTATTGACCCAAGCGGTAAACCTAGGTGTCATTTTTGAGTCCTCACTTTCTCTCACACACAACCCAGATCTATGCTGTGCCCAAAGCCTGCTGATCATACTTTCAAAACATCTCTCACATACATTCTTTTCTCTCCTCTCACAGTTCTACATAGTCACTGTGTATCTTCCTCATTTGTAGCTGGGATTATTGTACTCTGTATACTCAGAGGATGACTCAGGGGAGATGGCAGAGTAGGTCAAAAAATTTAGGCTTTCCAAATCTCCTCCACAAAGAAAGACAGACCTGATCCTCTCAGAGTGAACCTAGAGCAGAAGAAATAAAGAAAAGCTGTGGTAAAGTTGTTGTCCTCCTAAGATAATGTGAGAAGACCTCAGGAAAGATGGGACCTGTATGGATGGAGGTTTGGCAGGAGTGAAGTGCAAACACCTCCAGGCAGAATCTGAGGAATTAACAAACAACAAGCCCTGGGGGCAGCTGGGTTGGGAGGCAGCCTCAGCCTCAGGTGCCTTCATCTCACACATGGTGTGGAGTAGGAAAGTCTAAGTAACAGAAGTCTGAAGGACCTTTCACTGTTGAGGCATGCTAAGCACACCTGTGCTGATCTGATGAGGTTGCAGGCTGTGACTGTGGGGGAGAAGGAGCTAGTACAGGCCTGGTGAATGTGGTAGCAGAAAAGCAGGGACCCTGATGGCTGTGAGCACTTGCTCAGGAAGGCAGAGTCCCTGGTTTCAGTTCCAAGGCAGAAAAATCAGCTGAGGTTTGCAACCACCAGAGGAACCACAGGGAGTAAAAGTGTCTGTGACATAATGTAGATTGTGGCCCTAGCTATGGCTTAGAGGTGGAGAGGACCACCCAAGGATGGACCCCCATACAGAGTTCTGAAAATAACAGTAAGAAGGGCCTGAGGCTTGGGGAATCACTCCTTATACCTCCAGACTAGAACTTGATTATAATAATAGCTGCTAACAATAAAATAAAACAAAATAAAAACATGTACACAAAGGAGAAAGATCCCAACATAGATGGTTAAGATGGGGATAGAGAAGATCAGGTTTATATTCAGAGGAAGATAGTAGAGATAAAAAAGCCACTCCCTTTTCAATGAGAAACATAAAAAGGCCACAATCCCAAAAAGAGTTCTTGGAAAAACTCAAAAAGGACTTTAAAAATCAAATAAGAGACATCAAAGAAAAAATAGGAAAAAATAAGGGCAATGTAAGAAAATAAAGAAAATTATGAAAAGAAAGTCAACTAACTGGAAATAGAGAATCAAAAACTCAAGGAAGAAAATAATTCCATAAAAACTAGAATTGGGCAATGGGAAGCTCATGATGTTCTAATACACCAAGAAATAATAAAGCAAAACCAAAATAATGAAAAAATAGAAAAGAATGTAAAACATCTCAATCAAAAATTTAAAAAAAATACTGATCTAGAGAATAGAGGGAAGAGACATATCATAAGAATCGAAGGACTATCTGAAAGTTATGGCCAAAAAAAACAACCTAGATATAATATTATAAGAAAGTACTAAGGAAAACTTCCCAGAAGTTCTAGAACAATAATATAAAGCAGAAATAGAAAAAAATCCAACAATTACCACCTGAAAGATCCCAGGAAGAAAATTTACAGGAATATCATAACCAAATTTCAAAGTTCCCAGGTTAAGGAGAAAACATTGCAAACAACAAGAAAAAAGCAATCTAAACTTAGTGTTACAGTCAGGATTATACAAGACCTAACAACTTCTAAGTTGAAAGACCAGAGGTCTTGAAACACTGTACTTTGTAGAGCAAAAGAGCTGAGGTGACAACCAAGACTAACTTACCTCGAAAAATGAAGTATAATCCAGAATGGAAAAAAATGGACATTTAACAAATTGAAAGCCTTTCAGGTATTTATGACAAAAAGAGCAGAACTTTTGGTATATAAGAACATTTGGGAAAAAAGAAAATTTGACATATAAGATCCAAGAGAAATATAAGGTAAACATTAAAGACCAATTATAAGAGGCTCAATAACGTCAAACTGTTTACTTCTTATATGTTAAAGTGTTATCAGTATTCTTATGACTGTCATCATTATATGGATAGTTTGAAAGGCAGGCTTGAACTGAGCTGTTTATGATGGGGTGATTCTAAAAAAAAGTAAAACTGTATAGGGAAAAATAAAAAGGAGAAATTATCTCAAACAAATGAGGAATGAAAAGAAGAATCGATACAGAAGGAGCAGGGAGAGGGGCTGGGAATATTGGAATCTTATTCTTCTCACAAATGGGTTAAAAAGGGAACAACACATACATCAAGAAGGGTATAAAAGTCTTCTGAATGTAGAAAGAATTGAGAGGGTGAAGGAATAGGATAAGGGAGGGGCTTTTAGAGAATAGTGTGTACATGAAGAGTCAGGAGAAGGGGATAAGGATGAAACTCTTAGAAAGAGAAGTAGCTTAAGGTGAAGGGGAAAGAACATAAAGGAGGGACTCTTAGAGGAGTGGGTAGATCAAGGAATAGGAGGGCAAAGAAGAGGGCAGAAGTAAACGAGAGTGAAAAGGGATAAGGTAAATAGGGCCAGAAGGATAGTGAGGAAAAATAGGATGCAGGGAAATACACAGGTAATTATAACTTAGAAGGTGAATAGGATGAGTTTACCCATAAAACAGAAACAGAGAACTATCTGTACTGGCTAAGAAATGGAGACGTGGAACACTGGAACAGAGTAAACATACAATACACAGTAGTAAAAGACTGTGGTATCTTTTGTGTTTGACAACTGTAAAGATTTAAGTTTGGGGGATAAGAATTCATTATTTCATAAAAATTGTTGGGAAAGCTAGACAGCAGTCTGGCAGAAATTGGGCATAGACCAATATATAAAACCATGTACCCAGGTAAGGTAAAATGGACTCATGACCTAGATATAAAGGGAGATATCACAAGAAAATTAAAAGAACGTGGTATGTGCTGCAGATTCACGGTATGTTATGGTGGCATCATCTCAAAGGATTCAGAGTAAAACCACCTCTAATCCAAGTATACGCATTTACTGAGGATTGACTCTCCTCAGAAGCGGGCTAAGTTCCAAGAGAAACCAGCAACTTCAGAGAAAGCAAGATGGATTTTTATAGGGTAAAGATGTAATTACACAGCAGAGATTATGAAAATTGAAAAGGCAAGAGGGGCTTGTCAAGGGATTAGGTAATAGGGTAGGGATCCCTCCTATGGTTCAGTGGTTAAGCATCCTGGTTGTGATACTTGCTGTTTCACTATCTATTGTGATCCTGTCTGGTTGAGATGGATAGTTAGGTATTGTGGTCCTGTTTTGGGCTAAATGGATGATGTGACTGTGGTTGAGTATAAGATCACACCTTTTCAAATGTGTGAATTGGATCTGAGGGCAGTGGCTAGCTAGGGGAAGTGGCTTTATTGAGTCTGGGTGTCCGAGGTGTGGTTAAAGCCAAGTTGGGTGGTTAAACCAAGACTGACCTGTTGTTCAATGGGGCCCACAAGGTAGTTAAATGTTGGGGCTGGGGGAAGCTTTATTAGGATACCATTAGAACATATTACCTATCAGACAACTCATGGATAAGAGAATAATATGTGAAGAAACAAGAGGTAGACAGCCTTTTGAGGTGTAAAATAAATCATTTCAGTTATTTTAATTTAAAAAGTTCTTGTATAAATAAAACCAATGTAGTCGAGATTAGACGGAAAGCAGAAAATTGGGGGGAAACTTTCATAGACAATCTCTCATTCAGGGATTTCATTTTTTAAATGCACAGAGAACTTTGCCAGATTTGTAAGAATACAAATCATAACCCAACTGATCAATGGATAAATGATATGAACAGACAGTTCTTTGATGAAGAAATCAAGACTATATATACTTATATGAATAAATGCTCTAAATCATTATTGATTAGACAAATGCCAATTAAAATAACTTTGAGATATCTTACACCTATCATACTGACTAAAATGATAGATGCTCTTCAATTGGGGAATGCCTAAGCAATTTGTGGTATATGATTGTGAAGGAATACTGCTATGATATAAGCAATGATGATCTGGTTGATTTAGGAAACTAAGGAAATATTGGACCTATGGAGGAAGTTGCTATCCAACTCCAGAGAAAGGACTGACAAATAGAAAAATGCATAGTATGGTCCTACATATATGTGTATATATATATTTGTGTATATATATGTTTATAGATATACATGTACATAAAAATGTTCATATTTAATTGTTGCCTTCCATAGGGCAGGATTAGGGTGAGGGAGGGAGAAAAGAAAGGAATAAAAATATACAGTAGAGAACAAAAGAAAATGTAGAAGGATACATAGAAAAGCTGGGTTCATTTGAAAACAAAGTGTAGGTTTTATTATATTGGTTTTTCTGAAATGCAAATTTATGGTTTTATATTGAACCTGATCTTATGTTCTGCCATGTACATGGAAATGATCTATCCTTTGTTTCATTTTGTATTTAAGTGTAAAATGAATAAAAGTTAAAACAAAAACACAAATAAGAAATGAAAGTTGGAGACATTAAAATAATTTTTTAAAAAATCACTGTGGACTCCAGTGCATTCTCCACTTAGCCCACAATGTAATTTTCCTAAAGTACAGGGATGACCATGTCACCTCCCTTCACCCTCTCTCATCAAACACACTCTCAGTAAACTTCAGTGGCTCTCTATCATCTCCAGGATCAAACATAAAATCCTTTGGTGTTCAGAGATCTTAATGATCTGCCTCCCCTTTGCCATCTTCTTTTTTTTTTTTTTTTAATGAGGCAATTGGGGTTAAGTGCCTTGCCCAGAGTCACACAGCTAGGAAATATTATGTGTTTGAGTCCAGATTTGAACTCAGGTCCTCCTGACTCCAGGGCCGGTGCTCTATCCACTGTGCCACTTAGCTGCCCCTCCCTTTGCCATCTTCTTAAACCTTTAAGCCCTTGTCCTCATCCCCCACTCCCAGCAACAGGTGATTCCGTAACATTGGCCTCTTTGCTATTTCATGAACAAGAAACTGCATCTCTCACCTCTCCCCATTTTCTCTGGTTGTCCTCCACGCCTGGGATCCTGAGCTGCCTCA
>NW_020940314.1:0-1627 GCF_900497805.2 Vombatus ursinus | reverse complement strand
GGGAGGGACCAGCCATGCTGTGACTGTGATTGTGACAAAGATCACGGCTTCAGGTGCCTGGGCAGGCAATCCCTCCTCATGGGTTGACATCCCCTTGGATGATCCCCCTCTGGAGCCCTTGAGAAGAGAATCTCATGGTTGAGCTCCTGAATCTCCAAGTCGAAGCCTTTCAAATCTCTCTTCTCACTTCACCATTCCACTAGCCTGGAAAAACACAGCTCCCTCCAACACTACTCCCTCTTGGCGGTCCCCTAGGACAGCCAGCTTAGATACCACTTCTGAGAGGATGTCTAGGGAAACACCAACTTCAGCCGTCAACTTGCCTGCAGCCTGAACACAGGCAATCTGGGCATCAACATCTCCCATTCCAGTGTACAAAGCCTCAAAGGACAGCAGTACCAGGGCAGGAACAGCCTCTGTTTCCACCTCTGTACTCGCTAGCTCCACCCTATTCACAAGGAAGCAGACTTCTAAGTAATATTTCCCTTTTAGGGGATACTTGTGTGGCCCTGGAAGACAAGATATGGGTGAGGTCTCTCAGGGAGGTAAGAACTTTGGCAGAAGAGCAGGAGCATCCTTCCCCTGTCCTTTCCCTCTCAGAGTCTTTCTTTTGAACCACTTTAGTTCTCCGAATTGAGGAACACGTCCTTTAAATCTGTAGAGTGGCTTTTGACTCCTCCTTCCATCTACGTGCCTCCGTGAACCCTTAGTACTGCAAGTCAATCTTGATTTTAGTACTATTCATATATTACTATTGGGTTTTACCTCTATGGTATACTTGTCCAGTGCTGAGGAAGGACTTTGGGGAGGGGGATTTTCCTGGAGCCTGCGTGAGGTTATGCACTTATTTTGGGCTTTGCAGTTAAGTACATATGGGGACAACATCCTTTGTGTGCCGCCCCATGACTGTGCTATGACTGAACTAAGCTTGGGCCCTTCCCTCATCTTTTGCTACAGGTAGTGATGATGACGTGGGCGCCATCACTCACAACCCAGACCATGGAGCACCAGGAGTCCTTGGAACACCGAGTGGCTCGCTGACCCCTGTGTCCACTGTTAGCTCTGTAAGTAAGTAGAAGACTAATTTTCTTGGGGCAGCTAGGTGGTGCAGTGGATAGAGCACCGGCCCTGAAGTCAGGAGGACCTGAATTCAAATCCGGCCTCAGACCAAACACTTGACACTTACTAGCTGTGTGTCCCTAAGCAAGTCACTTAACCCCAATTGCCTAAAAAAAAAGACTAATTTTTTTTTATCTTTGCTTGTCATTTCATCATTCCTGGGACTTTGTTTTCCTGCTCTTTGGAATGCACAGTTGAGATTTGAGAAGGCTTGGAGGAAAAATTATATAAGGGACTTTTCAGTGCTGAAAGCTGGAGGTCATGTATTAGGTATGCTTAAGGAAAATTCATGACTTAATTGGGAACAGCAAAGGAGTACGGGGTTTGGGGATTGGAGAAGGAAAGGGAAGGGATACAACCAGGGCACCTGGCAAAGACAGTTCATGGATAATGTTCATAATCTTGGAAAAGGGTTCTCTCATGGCTTTACCCCTGATTATTGCAAACTCTTGCTCCTGAGCTCATGCTCATGCTTTGGGCAGCTGCAGAGCCAGGCCTGACGATTATC
>NW_020940313.1:0-3433 GCF_900497805.2 Vombatus ursinus | reverse complement strand
TTACCCACACATTCTAAACAATACAAAAGAAACACATATCAGAAAAAATCCACTGTATACCTTTTGTTCCAAACCATACAAGAGGAACAAATAAGAGAAATATCCCCCATTACCTTTTCTTTTAAACAATACATTAGAAACAAATATCAGAAATCCCCCTTCCTTTTACCTTTTGTTCCAAAGACTAAATAAGGAACAAATACCAGAAATCCCCCCTTTTACCTTCTGTTCCAAATAAAACAGAAGGGGCAAATATCAGAAATACTCCTACCCTTTACCTTTGTTCCAGACTATATAAGGAACAAATATCAGAAATACCCTCTTTTTACTTTCTTCTCCAAACAAATACCTAAGGACCCAACATTAGAATTTTTTTTTTGTCTATGCAAGAGAACATACTGATATATAATGTATTTTTACTGAGATTCAACTATGACAAACATTCTCAGGTTCTTCTGCAACTTTCTGAAGGTACACAGGAGAAGCAAACTCATAATCACTGGCACTAAACAAAGCTGCAGAATTGTTTGCTAAATATTTGACAAAATGACACAAATACTTTGATAATAAAGTGATACTATAACTATCAAAGAATACACATGACAGCATGTCTCCAAGTTTTACAAATAATCGCAGTAGATGTGGTGCTCCGTAGATCTCTGTCAGTGGGACGCCAAGATCATTTACTAGGATCGTAGTATACTGTAGTTTCTCAAATTTATACAACAAACGAGAGCCTAGCATCACATTGAAGTATGCTCTAATGGTGGCTACAAGTTCAGAAACAGCATAGATCTGTTCTTCTGCGTTGGCATGAGACCTTTCATAACGTTCATAGTCCTCCAGAATTGATTCCACATTCTTCTTGGCAGGAAGACAAAATAGCTTCTTTTGTCTAGTGACCAAGTCCCACTCAGTCACAAGCCATGGCTTAAGTTTTGCATGAATATCTATATTAAAGTCTGTGCTTCTCATAAATGAACTCCATGGTTCACCAGCAGGGTTCACGAGGGCTCTTCTCCAATGTGGTTGCTGAGATATATCACTCCCACTGTCATCTCTGCTTTCACTATCACTATCATCTCTGTTTCCAGCACTGCCACTATCTGCTACACTCACTTTATTTTGATCCTTTCTGTTTGCCTGTACCCATAATGAGAGGACTTCGACATTATTTTCTACAGTATTTTGCTGTGAACCTGAAGCTACTCCTACCATTTTCCCATTTGCAGATTGTGCTTGACTAGCTTCAAAAAGTTCTCTGTTTCTTAAGACTGATTTCTGAATACTTAAGTAATCTGCTTTCTTTAACCCACTCATCAACCCAGCCAGCAGTGGGGCAGAGAGGATCTGGAGAGGCAACATCATCATCAGCATCATCTTCAGTAGGAAAGAGGCCTACATCAGCCTTAGCCTTGCACTTTCCTTTACCCTTTCCCTTGGCCTTACCCTTACCCCCTATCTGCTCTTTGCTAGTCTCACTAACTTTTCTTGCCTCACTGGTTTCACCTACCTCACTGATTTCTCCAGCCTCACTGGTTTTCATGGCCTCAGTGGCTTCATGAGAGTCCTGGCTTTCAGGGGCCTTAAAAGTATCACTGGCCTCAGCAGCTTCACAGGCTACAGCAGCTTCTTGGGCCTTCGTAGCTTCATGGGCTGCAGCGGCTTCTGGGGACTCACGTATTATAGGGGCCGTAGGACTTTCACGGACCTCAGTGACTTCACAAGATGCACAAGTTGCAGGGACTTTATCGGTTGCATGGATCTTGGTGACTTCAAAGGTCTTGGTGAGTTCAAAGGTCTTGGTGAGTTCATCAACAGTTTTGGTAATTCCACAGGTGTCAATGTCCTTAGCAGCTCCCAGGGCCCTGGCGGCTTCCTGGGCCTTAGCAGCTTGCCAAGCTTTACGGATTGCACGGGACTTACGAGTTTTACGCACCTTGGTGGCTTCACAGGTTCCATGAGACTTGGTGGCTTCCTTGGCAGCTTCACAGGCCTCAGGACTTTTCCCACCTTCATGGATTGCAAGGGAGCTACTGGTTTCACAGACCTCAGTGGCTTCATGTGTCTCGTCAGTTGCATGAAGTTTGGTGGCTTCATCAAGGGCTCTGGCAGCTTCCTGACCCTCAGCAGCTTCCTCACCATCACAGACTGCACTGGCTCTGTAGGTTTCAGGGACCTCCGAGGTTTCAGGTGTCTCACTGGTTGCACGAGACCTGGTGGCTTCATCTTGGGCTTTAGTGGCTTCATCAAGGGCTCTGGAACCTTCACCAGCTTCACAGATCGCAGGGGCCATACGGGTTTCAGGGACCGTGATGGCTTCAGGAGTTTCAAGAGCTGCTCGAGCCCCGGTGGCTTCATCACAGATTACACTGCCCTTGTGGGATTCTGGGGCCTCACCGGTTTTACTGACTTCACTGGTTTCACTGATTTCAATAGCCTCGGGGGCTTTATAGCTTTCACTCATCTCCCCAGTCTTTTGGTCCTTACTGGCCTCCCCTGCTTTCTGGGTCTCCCGAGCCTCCATCTTGGCCAGCTTTGCACACAGCTGGGTGCACAGGGCGCCCTTCTTGTTGCGTCCCAGGTAATGAACGAGGTACTTGACCTTCTTGTGCTTAACGGACACCTTCACACACTCCGCCTCATAAAGCAGGGGCCCTCGGAAACACAACACCCGCTCCCCGACCTCAAACTGGGGCTTCCTGGGGCGCTTCTTGGCGCCTTTCTTTGGCGCCATCTTTCCCGTAGGGGCCCGGAGCCTCCGCCCGCCTCGCCCGCCTCCGCGGCTGCTGCCACACACAGCCCAGGCACTGTGGCCTCACTCGGGCCCTGAGCCCGGACTGTACCTCCCACTTTATTGCCCGCTGGTCTCACCTCAGCCTGGCGTTCGGACACAGGGGAAGACAATTGGATTGATTGCAGTTGGTTTACCGGGCACAGCGGAGAGCAGCTAGCCTAGCTAATGGCGAAGAAGCTCGGCTCCTATGAAGGGCTGCTGCTCTAGCCAATGGCCAGGAGGCTTTGCGCCGCAGCTCCAGCCAATGGCAAGGCACCTCGGCTGCCACCAATAGCAGTTGCTCTTGCCCGGGTCAAGTGTTTCTTTTCCCACCTTCATTTGCTATTCCAGCCAATGGGCAGGCAGCTCAGCTCCCGCCAAGACCAGTGTTTTAACCAATAACCAGACATCTTAGTTGCCGCCCATGGCGGCTGCTCCAGCCAATGGCCTGCTGCCTTAGCTTCCCGCCGAGGTTTGCAGCTTCAGCCAGTTGCCCTGCAAGCTCACAGGACTCATTGCTCAGGCTTGCTAGGGCCCCTTGGCTCTGCCCTCTCTACAATTTTAAATGATTTTTATTCTATTCCATTAAGCAAACATTAATTTTTTCCTGTGTGCCTAAGGGTACTAGCTTGTAAGGATGGGTCTAAAGACAAATGC
>NW_020940312.1:0-4792 GCF_900497805.2 Vombatus ursinus | reverse complement strand
GGGTTTCCTACCTGGCCAAGGTCTTGGAAAAAACTCACAGGGCATTCATTCTCCCATTGAGGCCTCTCCTCGCCCTGAAAGATTAGGTCTGGGAAATTTATTCCGATGGCCGCTGATATTCCTGCACCCCACGCAGACCGTATCCTATGGAAGGATGACGTGCCCGTGTGGGTTGATCAGTGGCCACTTCCAAGGGAGAAGCTTGAGGCTGCCGAGGAGCTAGTGCGGGAGCAATTCCTCGCTGGCCGGATTGAATATAGCGATTCCCCTTGGAATACCCCTATTTTCATTATCAAAAAGAAATCGGGAAAATGGAGGCTCTTGCAGGACCTTCGCGCTGTTAACCGAACCATGATCATCAAAGGCTCCCTTCAACCTGGTCTGCCCTCCCCTGTGGCAATCCCCAGCTCATTTTTTAAAATCATTATTGACCTTAAGGATGCCTTTTTCTCTATTCCTTTGCACCCTGCTGACCGTGCTCGTTTTGCTTTTAGTTTGCCTTCTGTGAATTTTCAGAGCCCAATGAAACGCTTTCAGTGGAAAGTGCTCCCCCAAGGAATGGCTAATAGCCCTACACTCTGCCAAAAGTTTGTGGCTGCGGCTATTCAGCCCGCTCGTGATCGTTGGCCCTCCCTTTATATCCTCCACTATATGGACGATATATTAATCGCTAGCCCCGAGTCACAATCCCTCTCCCATTGCTTTGCTTTTCTCTCGCAAAACCTTGCTGAATGGGGTCTGCAGGTTTCCCCCGAGAAAATCCAAGTCACGGACCCTTATACATACCTCGGTTTTGAGCTCCGTGGTTCCCTAGTTAGGCCTTCTAACCTGAAATTGAGAACTAGTCATTTAAGAACTCTTAATGATTTCCAAAAGTTGTTAGGGGATGTTAATTGGATCCGCCCCTATCTCCGTCTTACTACAGGTGATTTGAAACCTCTGTTTGATATTTTAAGGGGGACCCAGACCCCCAATCACCTAGACAGTTAACTCCTGAAGGCAAAAAGGCTTTAGACTTAATCACACAAGCCATTCAAGGCCAATTTGTGTCAACCCTGGATTATTCCCTTCCATTCCTTTTTATTGTCTGTGCCACTTCACACACACCCACGGGAGTCTTTTGGCAGGTGGCCTCTCCCCTTCTCTGGGTTCATCTTCCCTCCTCCTCGTCCAAGGTTGTTGTTCCTTATTATAATCTAGTAGCAGAACTCATTATTCAAGCCCGAGATACCAGTGTTAAGATCTTTGGTCAGGAGCCTCACTCTATCATTCTACCTTATGCAAAGGCGGAGGTTGATTGGCTTTTTCGTACCTCTGACCTTTGGCCTATAGCGCTTTCCTCATTTCCCGGAAATATAGATAATCATTATCCTGCTCATAAAATGTTACATTTTATTCGCACACACCCCTTTGTCTTCCCTAAATTAACTTCTACGGAGCCTTTAGTAGGGGCCCTTACAGTTTTTACTGATGGCTCCTCATCTGGGACCGCTGCATATTCATGCAATGGCGTGGCTACCCCTCTGTCCACACCCTATCACTCTGCCCAGTTAGTGGAATTGTTTGCTGTTTCTGTAGTCCTCCGAACTTTTCCTTCCACTCCTTTGAACATTTATACAGATAGTGCATATGTGGCCCACTCTGTCCCCTTATTAGAAACAGCCTCCCATCTAAAACCTAACTCCTCTGCAATTCAGCTATTTCTCTCAGTACAGTCTGCCATCCATGCTAGGGCTGCCCCTTTTTTTCTTGGCCATCTGCGGGCACATTCAGGTCTCCCTGGTCCCTTGTCAGAGGGTAATGACCTCGCTGACCACGCCACCCGTATGCCTATTTTGGCTTTTTATCTGTCCCCTGTGGATAGGGCCACTCATGCCCACTCCCTTCATCATCTTAATTCTACCACCCTTAGACTTTTGTTCAAAATCACTCGTGAACAAGCCCGACAGATTGTTAAGCAATGTTCCTCATGTGTGAGCCTTCTCCCCACCCCCCATTTAGGAGTGAACCCCCGTGGCTTAATTCCTAACGCCCTATGGCAAATGGATGTGACTCATGTTTCTGATTTTGGTCATTTAAAATATATGCATGTCTCCATCGATACTCACAGCGGCTTTCTCTCTGCCACATTGCAGAGCGGTGAGGCCTGCTGCCACGTGATAGCTCATGTCCTCTCTTGCCTCACTGTTATGGGCAAGCCCGAGTCTATTAAAACCGATAATGGGCCTGGCTACGCTGGCACAGCTTTTCGCTCCTTCTGTGCCACCCTTGGTATCTCTCATGTCACAGGCATTCCTTATAATCCTCAAGGGCAAGGTATTGTGGAACGGGCCCATCAAACCTTAAAAAACACTATTACCAAACTTCGAAGAGGGGCATTCTACCCAGTCAAAGGATCCCCCCGGAACCTGGTCAGCCATGCTCTCTTCATATTAAATTTTCTTCAATTGGATGATACTGGCAGCGGCTGATAGGTTTTGGCACCCCGAATCCCAGCACAATTATGCCAAAGTACTGTGGAAAGATCCCCTTACTAACCAGTGGCAGGGTCCTGACCCTGTTCTTATTTGGGGTCGGGGTTCAGTCTGTATATATATTAAAGAAAAACAATCTGCTCGCTGGCTTCCTGAGAGGCTTGTAAAGCAAGTTGATTCCTGTGAAATGGCTTCTCCGCCTCCAGTTAACCTTCCTTCCAGGGAGGACAAACCTCTCTGAGAAATATTTCTTTTCTTTATCTACAGGAAATGCTTGGAAAACGATCACCCCTACGCTGGTACCTCCTGGCTGTCCTGAGGGTCTGCCTTGCTGGTTTTGACGCCCCGGCCGGCAATGATCTCCTCGCCTCCCTTTTTGGGCCACCCTGTGACTGCCGTGGAGGGTATACACGGGTAACACCGCAGCGGTTCTCTTACTCCAACGACTGCAATGAATACACCGCCTATCTCACCTATCGACCATCCACCGGTGGGGGATTTAAGCAACGGTGGGAGTGTGTTGCCAAACCCCGAGTCATTCCCTCTCTGCCTGGGTCCCCTGGTCCCTGCCCCTCCCCCTGTCGCTACTATCAAGCTATTCATTCCCTTTGCTATAACAGCGTCCAGCAGTGTTCTTCTAATAATAAGGTTTATTTGAAGGCAGTTCTACAGCAAGCCTATGCAGGAACCTTTGGTGGGGAAACCTCCGCCACTCTCCAGGGACATACTAACAAATATGCCCAGGCGTCTTGTTTGTCTGCCGATGTTGGCCACAATGTCTGTTGGCCCGAACGTGCACCCCTACATGTATCAGACGGAGGGGGCCCTTCTGACAGAGTCAGAGAACATGAGGTCCAGCAGCACATTGAGGAACTCATTCGGGCCCAATTCCCCTCCCTCCATTATCATCCTCTTGCGCGTCCCCGGCCTCACAGATTGAGTCTTGATAGTCAGACGTCTGTCATTTTGGAATCCACTCACCTTATGCTAAATAAGACCAATCCTGTGTTGGCTGCGGACTGCTGGCTTTGCTTGCCCCTCGGTACTCCCATTCCTATGGCGTTACCCCTCCTTGGTAACCTTGCTCCTGCCGAAAATCCTTCCCGTCCGGTAAATTGTTCCCTAGGCCCCCCTTTTAGGATTCAACCGATCCCTTTGAATCAGTCACTCTTTGTAGCCCCCTGCTTTGAGGGTACCACTCCCAATGCCTCTGTCTCCATTGATGTGGGTTTTCTCCCTCATGTGAATTGTTCCTCTGTCCTTCTTACTAGCAGTTTCCTGTGTCCCCCTCTAGGCCATGTTTTTCTCTGCGGAGGGAATATGGCGTTCCCAGCGTTGCCCGTAAATTGGACTGGTTATTGCTCCATTGCCTCCGTTCTACCTGAGATGGATATTGTTCCGGGGAACGAGCCTGTTCCGGTTCCCAGCCTCGACTTTATGGCTGGAAGACATAAAAGGGCCGTATTTGCTATTCCCTTGCTTGTTGGCTTGGGCATTACGGGAGCCCTTGCGACAGGGTCTGGGGGCTTGGGAGTCGCCATACACTCCTATAATAAACTCTCTGCACAGCTCATTGATGATATCCAAACCTTATCAGGAACTATTAGTGATCTCCAGGACCAGATCGACTCTCTAGCCGAGGTGGTCTTGCAGAACAGAAGGGGATTGGATCTCTTGACAGCCGAACAAGGGGGTATATGCTTGGCCTTACAGGAGAAATGTTGCTTCTATGCTAATAAGTCCGGTGTAGTCCGGGACAAGATAAAGAAATTACAGGATGATCTGGTCAAGCGTCGGAGAGAACTGTTTGAAAATCCTTTTTTAAGTAATCTTCATGGCTTTCTTCCTTATGTTTTACCTCTTGTAGGGCCTATATTTGTGTTTTTATTAGCTCTAACCTTCGGTCCTTGGGTGTTCCGGAAGATCACCTCCTATGTCAAACAACAGCTGGACAAGGCCTTGTCCAAACCTATTCAGGTCCATTATTGTCGGCTGGATACTGGCGACCCTGATCTTTATACCGACATTGGCCGGTCCCAAGGATTAGTCTGAGCGCTGGTTTGGTTAGCCAATGACGGGTAAGATCCCCCTGAGGGGAGTCTGACCTAAGCCAGGGGCGTTGCCTTGCATATTGCCCCCATGACAGGCAACAGTCTCCCACTCCTCGGGACAACCTAAGACAGGCACAAACCCCTCTGCTAAACCTTCCCTCTTAAGGAAAGAAAAGGGGAACATGTAAGGGACCACAGGCCCAGTATGACCTCTGGAAAATTACTAGGTTGCAGTTGTCAAGGCCTCCTTGTGATAAGAACAAATTA
>NW_020940311.1:0-7846 GCF_900497805.2 Vombatus ursinus | reverse complement strand
GCTGAAGCAGCAGCAGCAGACCATCAGGCCCTGAATGGGACTTGGATTCCTGACGGCCCCCAGAGCAGAGGAGGAAAGGGGTAGTCTGAGGCAGAGGTGGTCTCAGCCTCCTTTCTCCCAGGCAGGAGGAGACAAAATCAGACCAGGGGCGGGTACGGATATGGGGACACCCAGCCATAGATGCATCTGTGCCCCTGATCATGCCTGGGCTGTAGGAAACTGGAGGCAATGGCTGTTGGGCTACTCCCCCCTCCAATACAGAAAGAGAGTTGAGGCAGAAGGTTGGGGATCCTCCCAGGCTCCAGCATGCTGCCCTACCCACTAGGAGCATCACCCAGCGGACCCAGAGCACCAGAGAGGGCCAGGCATCTAGTCAGGAGCTCTAGAGGCAGAGAAAAAGGCATCTGGATCAGACAGCTGCAGGGATAGGGACTGGACACCTGAGGACTCAGGGGGACTCCCAGAGAAGGAAAACCTCCCCATTGACACCTTCTCTGCCTGCAGTTTCTACTCTCAGAGACTTGCCTAGAGCATGGAGACCTTAGGTGACTCAGCCCCCTCAATAAATACAGACTTTAGGTGGTCAAGGGTCAAGAGTCAGCCCAAACACTGTCTCCCAGGTCACCCCTGCCCCGAGAAAATGGGGAGATCAATGACCATGTTCTTCTACTTGAAGGAGAGAGAGGCACACACTTCAGAGGATCACCAAGCAGGTGAGTCCAAGGAAATGGGCCACTAAGCAAGCCCAGAGGCCCTGCATGAGGCAGAGTGTTGATGTAGCCCACTGACAAGGACAAAATTTGGAGGAAATATGTACAAGAAAATGGGTGGTCTTAGCTAGGAAGGATATTTGTTAATAACTAGCTAATTTTGGCCAAGACTTTACCAGTGTCAAATCAGGGAAGCCCAAGCATAGTGTAAAAGACAAATTAACCTTGGAGTACACAAAAATCAGACACTGAGGGAGATCTAGATGTAGTCCTTGTAGCAGGAGTAGAGCTAGGACTCCAATCTGGCTCTTCTAACTCCAGATCCCCCTATTCTTGCCTTTGGACCATGGCCTCCATGCTGAACAAAGCTTCTCCTTCAAGTCTCTTATGTGTGTCCTCTATCTGCTGCCTCAGTTCCCTCTTCACCCAGTCCTTACCTCAAGCCACCAAATGAGTCTAAGGGATCACAGGCTTAAATCTCCACCTCAAAGCACCCTCAGAGTCCAGCTGGTCGAATACCCTTCTGCTACAGAGGAAGATGAAGGCCAGGCAGGTCAAGGGACTTGCCCCAAATCACAGTTAAGGTCAGAGATAGAGTCAGAAGGGACCTCAAAGGTCAACTAATCGAACCCTCTCCATTTAAAGGGAAAAAACTGAATCCCAGAGTGGTGACGGAAGTTGTCTGAGGTCACACAGCTAGTAAGTGTCCACAGCTAGTCAGGTAGGATACAAATCCAGATTTTCCTCATCCAGAATGGAGCAGTGTATTAATTAGATTCTGCTGCCTCTTATCCTCTTATCTGACTAGTATACCTTTAGCTATCTAGATGTTCTAAGACTAGAAGGGTGAGGAGTAATTTTCTTTTTTAAAAATAAAAAAAACTCATTTCAAAAAAACCTAATTTCACCTCATGAACGTTGAACAGCCACTTATTGGCCTGAATTGAATTTTTTCATGAAATACCTGTCTACATTCTACTGTGTCTCTAATGTGAGAAGTCTTTATCCCAGTTTGACCATTTGCTGAAATGAGTTTTCAAGGATTTACACAACAGCTTCACAACAGATATAAAAAACACCACTTCAGCACCAAAGACACTGGAAAGCTCTGCTAGATATGCTCTCAATAAACCACCTAATCAAGTAATAATCACATGTGCATCAGAGGGAGCCCATGAGCAGCTAGGTGGCACAATGGATAGAACGATGGGCCAAGAGTCAGTAAGACTCATCTTCCTGAGTTCAAATCTTGCCTCAGACATTTATTAGCTGTGTGACATTACACAAGTCACTTAACCCTCATTGCCTCAGTTCCTCATCTGTCAAATGAGCTAGAGAAGGACATGGCAAATCACTGCAGTGTCTTTGCCAAGAAAATCCCGAATGGGATCAGAAAGAGTCGGACACAACTGAAAAATGACCCAACCAAGAAAAACCATACTGTATTTTCTTAGTCAGTTGTACCCAAATCCACATTGGTCGTTTATCGTCACCACAGAGAACAATGTATGCTGTATCATCATCATAGAAAAAAAGGCAGATGCTTTACAAAATCTAAGTCCAGGGAGATCACTTCCCAGAAAACTTCATTCTTCCTACAGCTGCTTTGCTCTGTTATCAGAATAATGAAAGGCATGGTCCAAAATGTTATTTCATTTTCTTTTTCCCAATCTGAAAACTATTGACAGTGAATTGGTAAAAGGCTGGTGCCATATTCACCCAGGTACTTTAAAACTTCAATTCCAAGTCCTGTGTGATAGGACTAATGTGTACCAGTGTTTCTCCTCAACATGGGTTCCATCTATGCCTCTTCCTTCCCTACTAAAACAGCATTTAGTTTCCCCCAAAAGGTGACAAAGCTACTCCTGGGACCCCAAGGCAGTCTTTGTATACTTCTCTAACTCACTATCCAGTTCAGCAAAGACATTCTCTCTTTTCCTTTCTCTCTCCTCCTACCACAAGTTCATCCCTCTGTCTCAGAACATCAAGACACTCCCTGTGATCCTGGTGGAGACCCTAGACACTGGCTTCTGCCTCATCTCTCTTCTAGGCCTTCACCAGTGAGGGAGGGAGGCAGGAGGGCAGCAGCTGCCCTGGGGCTCTTTCCACCTTCAGTTAGGGAGGCAGCATCCCTAAGTGGGGGCAGCTGGAAGGAGGGGTAGTGTTGCTCAGCCTTGAGGGCTTCAGAAGGGGAGAGCTGAGGGGAAAGGGAGCAGGGTCTCTGTCCCCTGCGAGAAAGTTGGAGTTCTGATCCCTCTCTGCCTTGCCTGTCCAATAGGAGAAGGGTGTGTGTGTGTGTGTGTGTGTGTGTGTGTGTGTGTGTGTCTGTGTGTTTGCTTGTGTCTCTTTGTCTAGTGCTCTATTGCGAGGGATTGTCTGATGTTGGCTGCGCCACGTGGGGGTGGGACGGCAAGGAGGAGGGGCTAGGAAGGTATATAAGGCGGGGTAGGGATCGGAGCGCTCCCTGGCTCCTGTTTTCTTGCTCCTGTTTTCTTGTTCCTGCTTGCTGGCTCCTGCTCTTGCTTTCCTGCTTGGCCTTGCTGTGATGGTTTCTGAGTAAAGTTCGAGTGCTTGTACCTACTGATCGGCTCGTCTCTAAGTTTATCCGGGTGGGCTCCAAAGACTGGTATGTGTGACCCTGGCAGCCTGCTCCTTCTAGGAGGAGGGTGCACGGCGCGCCCGGCACAGAGGAGAGTGCACGGCGCGGCCGGCACACTCTATGCCTGGCCTGTAGCTGCCTTAGCTAGGTTGCATTAATACATGCAATGGATAGAGCCTGGGATAGGCAATGGAGGGCCTGTATGGGAGTCAGGAAAACCTGCGTCCGAGTCCTACCTACTGGCTTGACCATAAGCAAGTCATTTAACCCCTCTGTTTCCCAGGCAACTCCCTAATCCATGACTTATTGACATCAGCAGCAGGACTCTCCAAGCTGGAGTGCCCCCACACCAGTGAAATCCCAGGGCTAGATAAAATAATCATGCCAAGAATAGCAGCAACTCTCCATGGCCCTGGTCAGACCACACCTAAAATATCATGTTCACTTCTAGGATCCACATTTAGGAAGAACACTGACAGACAGGGAGGGTGAGGGGCCTGGAAACCTCACCCTGTGAGGAATAGATGAAGGTGGTGGGGTTGTGTGGTAGAAGGAGCCCTGAATGTAGAATCAGGACCTCAGTTTGATTTCCAGCTCAACAGCCTGTGTGACCCTGGGCAAGTCACTGAACCTCCTTCTCTAGGCCTCAGTTTGTTCTTTAAGCAGAAAAAATGTAACCCTGCCAGCTCTAAATTTCATGAATAAATAAATGGATGGCATTTCACTCTGAAAGAAGAAGACAGAGGAGGCAATGGTAGCTGTCCTCACATATGTGAAGGACTGTCACAGGGTAAAGGGATTAGATTTGGTTTGGCTTCAGAAAGGAGACCTAGAACCAAAGGGAGAGATAAAGTGCTTTGCACACAGTAGGTGCTTAATAAATACTTCTGGGACTGAATGATTGGTGGATTGATTACAGGGATGCAGGTTTTTCTTAACATAATAAAAAACTGAACTTTCCAAATGAATGACCTAGGTTGGGAGGTAGTGACTTCTCCATTATTGAATGACTCCAAGCAGAGACTGGATAACCTCTTGACAGGGATATCATAGGGAGGATTCATTGAGTCTCAGATAGCAAACTAGAAGCTGACTCTAAGTCCTTTCCAAGCCTAAGACTTGAGGTTCCTGTGAGCTATTTTGGCACTGCTTTGGTGGGATGGCAGGGATCATTTCTTTAGTCTTTGTTCCTAGAAATTTGGCAACATCTCTTTCAAGAGCAAACACACTGGTGGCCTTGCTCAATCCCTTCTTCATAGGGACCTGGTGCTGGACCCCAGAGATTGTTCCCAGGAGGGCTTTGTGCTTCCCATGGGGCTCTTTCTTTAATGTCTTCATGATCTCCCAATTGCCAGATCTCTTTTCTGCCTTTCTCTTTTTGGAGGGACATCATTTGTTTAATGTCTACATGTTCTGTGCCCCCAGGAGCCTTGAGGCAGTACCAATGTCTCCCCTCTGGTTGGGGCAGGCTGTTTTCTCCATGTGTTTGCTCTCTGGCTCCCCTCCTTTGAGTGGTATGTGAAATCTCTTCTCACCTCTCTTGCTCCCATTCCCACCTGCCTCTGCCCCTCTCTGGCTGGCCCAGACTCCAGTCTTCCTTTCCCATCTCACAGGAAAAGCTATCCCTCCCAGGGCTCAATCTCCCCTCATGCCTAGTGTTCCCTGGTATTTGCTGTACTTGGGGTACTCACTTACTGGCCCTTCCTGATCCTTGCACAACCTTCCTCTTAGTTCCCTCCCTCTCCTTTCCCTCCTATTCCCAGGACAGAGATCCCTTGAGACAAAAATAATGATAGAACAACTCCTATTTCTGTACAACTCAGAGATGGATAAAGTGCTTTCCTTACAAAAGCTCTGTTAGGTAGGAAATGCCAGCATCATTCCTATTTTACAGATGAGTAAACTGAGTCTGAAAGAGGTTAGTAGGCAAGAGGGGCAGAGGCCAGGATGAGACAATGGCAAAGAAGTTATCAGTCAGTGATGCAGGAAAGATGGGACCCATCAGAGCCAAGCCGTCTGGCCCCCTGCCACTTACTCTAAGAGACTTGACCAATAGATTGTTCATATGTCTATAGTGCTTGACTGTACAGAGATTAGGGCAGCTAGGTGTCTCAGTGGATACAGCTGTGGGCCCGGAGTCAGCAAGATCTGAGTTCAAATCTGGACCCAGACACTTATTAGCTATGTGACCTGGGCTAGTCACATAATCCTGTTTGCCTCAGTTTCCTTATCTGTTAAATGATCTGGAGAAGGAAATGGCAAACCACTCTAGTGAGTATACCCCAGTAAGAGCATAAAGAGTCTGACATGAATGAAAAATGACTGAACTACAAAAGTAAAGAGTAAGCCATCCAATAGAAGAAAAATATTTTTTTAAAAATTCAGTAAAATGAATTAATGCACTGAAAATATCTGGAAGTAAATTCATGCTGCCATCCCTGTGGACTTTTCACATCTGGAAAGGAATAGTGAGACTTATCTTCCTCCCTTTCTTAAGGGCCAGGCTACTTTAGTTTTGTACTGTATACTTTTCTCTGAGGGCAGGGACTCATTCCTTTTTATCCGTGGATTCCTAGCACCCATAGCAGAGGATGAACAGTAGGTTTTTAATAAGTGTGTTTTGACCAATTTAGTGCCATTGAAGATTATGTCACCGTCTTTTCATGATATCTGGTAGTGATAAAAAGATTGAGGAATATTATAGCACAGTCTTTGGTGCCATCTAATGGTGAAAATCTATATCGTAGAATTTAGCAATTTTCTTTTAGGTGTGATCTTGTGGACAGATGCAATTTTGCATCTGGCTCTCCTTGCCCAAGGGGTAATTTCAATGGTGATGATTTAGTCTGAATTTCTATTGTAACTGAAAGAATTCATTACGTATGTCAGCTCCTAAATTCAGGATTTCATTTGGCTCCATTCTCCCTTTCTTAATGGCAACTAAGTTTTCACAAGTACAAAAATCCAGGAAAAAACAGGGTTTAAAAAGGGAGAAAATGTAATACCAGGGTTTGAACACGCGATGGCACACTAAAACGGTAATATCTGAACTGGCCACAAGGGGGCAGGCGTGTTGGAAAAACTTCAATGGAATGCAATATTCCCAACCGACACCAGGAGGCACCGCGAGACCATGTTACAAAATTTAGAGTCAATTAATTCTACAAAACACTTTTTTTAAGCACTTACTGCATTCCAGAGGTTTCTCTACGTGCTGAGGATCAGAAAAAATACATGAGGCACTCCCTGCCATGAAAAGCATATGCATAAATCTGTTTATAAACAACATCAACAAAAGAAAATAGACTGAGGTGAGGGGGTCTAATGGCTAGAAAGGATCCTGTCAGTCAGCCAGTATTTATTAAGTGCCTGCTGTGTGCCAGGCCCTGTGCTAAGTGCTAGAGATGGAAAAAGAGACTAAAGACCATCACTGGCCTCAACTCCCTCACAGTCTAATTGGAAAGTCAAGAAACAAACAAAATAAAAATAAATTCAGGATAAATAAAAATTAATTTAAAGAGGGAAAACAGTAGAATTTAGAGGGTTTGGGATAGGCTTCATGTCAAATATAGGACGTTAACTGCAACTGAAAAAAAAATAGGAGCCAGCAGTGATAACTAAGGAGGAAAATGATTCCTGGTAATGGTTTTTTGAGGATGGGTAAGACATGGGCACATTTGTAGACAGTAAGGAATGAGCCAGTATATTGGGAGAGATTCAAAGTAAGGGATAGAATGGGAATAACAGAGAAAATAATATTTTGGGGAAGATAGGATGTAATAGGATTGCTAAAGCATGTAGAGGGCTTGACCTTGTTAATGTGTAAGGACACCCCATCATGTGAAGCAGTGGTGAAAAAGTTGATAATGGCAGAAATGCATGCTTGGTATAAGGTGAGGAAGAGGAGAGAAGAAAGAGTTCAGGGTGAATGGCCTCAATTGTTTTCTGTAAAAGATGAAGCAAAATTCTCAGCTGAGAGCCAGGAGGCCATGAGGGGTTTGTGAAGGGATGAAAAGGTTTGGAAGAGCTGCTATGGAGAGTGGGGATAGTGAGTTGATAAGAGTAGTATAGTAGTATTTTGAGGAAGCAATGAGGGTGGAGTTGAAACTGTGTAACATAAATTTGTAGTGAATCTAGTAATAATGGCTTTGTGATTGTATTCACCTTTATTCAGCAGAACAAGTGTAAGATAAAAGGTGGTAAATGGAATGAAAGATTTCAGTCTGAAGTTGCAAAACATAATTAGTGAAATGATAAGATGGCTAGGGATACAAGGGAAGAGAATGGTGTAGAATGGAAATGGCTCACCAAAGGACAAAGATAGAAAAAAATAGAGAAAGTGACTACTGGAGGGGAGATGACTTGGGAGAGAAGTGGGGGGTAGAGGAATTGGGGGTCACATTATGTCTAAAGAATAAGATTTGGTAAGGGAAGTCAGAGGGAGAAGTAGAAGGAAAATAGATTATGATCAGATAAGAGGATTTTGGAAATCTTGAACATGGAAGTTGTTTATCTGAGGAAGATGGCAAAATCAAGG
>NW_020940310.1:0-1737 GCF_900497805.2 Vombatus ursinus | reverse complement strand
TACTTCTTCCATGAAGCCTTCCCTGGTTCCCCAAAATCAGTAATATCCTTCTCCCTACCTCGTTTAGTACTTTCCGTGTACTTCTTTAATGGACTTCTCCCATATTGTTCCCTTATCATTTGTTGTTGTGCAGTTGTTTCAGTCATGCCCAACTCTTCATGACCCAATTTGGGGTTTTCTTGGCAAAGATAGTGGAATGGTTTGCCATTTCCTTCTCCAGCTCATTTTACAGAAGAGGAAACTGAGACAAATGGAGTTAAGTGATTTGTCCAGGGTCATACAGCTAGTACAATGTCTAAGGCCAGATTTGAACTCAGGAAGATGAGTCTTCCTGACTAAAGGCCCAGCATTCTATCCACTGTACCACCTAGCTGCCCTTATCTTCTGTCATAGTTATCTGTATATTTGTGACTTATCCATATAGTAGTCTTTGAATTCCATAGAACCATATACCATCTCTTAACTTAACTTTGTGCACAGTGAT
This sequence comes from Vombatus ursinus, assembly GCF_900497805.2. Taxonomy (NCBI): domain Eukaryota; kingdom Metazoa; phylum Chordata; class Mammalia; order Diprotodontia; family Vombatidae; genus Vombatus; species Vombatus ursinus. The sequence goes on along the minus strand of NW_020940310.1, from coordinate 1,253 downwards.
ATGTACCTAGTAGGTCCTTAATAAATATCTGTTATAGTATATTTCTGCTTTGTATCATATTATTGGGATTTCCAGCCTGGACCGATGTGAGGTAGGACTGTTCCCTCATACTTCCTTTCTCTTCTCTAGCTATGTCTATCCCACAGAGGAGGCAGAAAGGGCTGCTTGGCCCCAGGAAATCCAATCCCAAGTGAGTTAGGCTTCTATGTCCTGAAATGCCCTCTCACGTCTCAAGGGCATTTCCTTCCCCTATCTCAGAACTTCTCTGTCCAACAAAACTTTATTCTTGGTCCTGAGCCCCTCACTGTTTTTCCACCAGGAGAGTGGCACAAAGCTGGGAGAGAGAGCCAACTAATCATTGGGTGATGGAATCAAGTTTCAAAAAAGTATTTGCAGTCTGGAACAAAGACAGAAACTAATTGGACAGAGTCCAATGGAAATAAATGTAAAATCCTTCACATGGGTTCAAAAAGTCATCTGTCCTGTCCAAGTGTGGAGAAGGCAGCAAGCTAGACTTTTTCTTGCCTGCTACTTATCCTGAACCAACTGTGGGATGTGTCGGACAAAAACGTTCAGAGTCCTCAACTATCTTAACTAAAAAAGTCTAGTTTCCAGAACAAGGGACATAATAATCCTATTGTCAACTGCTCTCATCAGAACACACCTGGCATTACAGAAAGAAGGTTGAGAAGCTAAGGATTATCCAGAAAAAGATAAAGAGGAAAGGTAGGAGCTTACTATATGATGACCAGCTAAACGAACTGGGGATATTTAATAGAGAGAAGGTATGGAATAGTAATAATATAACCTGCATTTATACAGCACTTGAAGGTTTACAAAATGTTTCACATTGTCATTCAGTTGTGTCCAACTCTTCATGACCCCATTTGGGGTTTTCTTGGCAAAGATACTGGAGAGGTTTGCCATTTCCTTCTCCAGCTCATTTTACAGATGAGGAAATTGAGTTAAGTAACTTGCCCAGCGTCCCACAGCTAGTAAGTGTCTGAGGCCAGATTTGAACTCAGGTCTTCCTGACTTCAGGGCCGGTGCTCTATCCACTGTGCCACCTATCTGCCCCTCCTTCCTAGTTTTCCCGAGTGAGTTGTTGGGTCCCAGGGAACTGAAAAACAGAGGGGGCACAGACATATAATTAATTCCCAATTTGATCTTATTATTGACCTGTGGAAGGGAGGGGGGAATGGGGAGGTCTCTGTTCACATCGCGCCTTTCTCATCCCATCTATATATTCTTTG
>NW_020940309.1:0-1728 GCF_900497805.2 Vombatus ursinus | reverse complement strand
CCAGGCAAGGGGCTGGCAAGCAGCCAAGGACCTTGCCTCAGCCAGGTTGGGCCTCCCCTCCTGGCCAGCAACAGACAAGGGGTCACTTACCTCGGTTGTGGGCCACCTCTCTCAAGCCAAGCCCTAGGGTGATCAGGGGGTCTCTTTAACTACTTCCTTATTAATCAATAAATAAGATTTCCACCTATTTTTCCACGATTCACCTAAATGCAGAACCCTCAGCCCTTCATGAAATATCATTTATATAACAATTAAATACAATAATAATAATCATATAATATAATTTCATATTAGATTAAATCACCCCGTATTGAATGCCCTGCAGAAACCACCCCTCCCCATTCCTGGTTGGCCAAAGGCCCAGAAGGTCACGTGGTAAAGGCCTTCCCAGGCCTAAGAGGCCCAAGGCAGCACCTCGCACTCGGACCCCAGGTGAAACACAACCATCGAGGCTTCAGTGCCCCCAGAAGCTCCTTCTGGGGCTCTGCCCCCCCAGACCCCAGACCCTTGGCCCTCCCACTCAGAGGATAGAGAACGATCAGAAATGAGGCCTACCTCTCTCAGGAGACCCTCAGAGACACCCTGCCTCGAGGTTTCCCAGGGACAGAAAGGAAGGAGCCAGCTCTGCCCCCTAGGGATAAGGGGATGCAGGCAAGGGCACAGGAAGGGGCAGAGAGAGAGAGGGAGGGGAGGGGCACCCACAGGGAGGGAGAGGAGCAGAGGGGGAGGAGCAGAGAGGGCCAGAGTTGCAGCTCTGCCCCCTAGAGGATGCAGGAGAGAGCACAGGAAGGGGCGGAGCAAGAGGGAGGGGAGGGGCACCCACAAGGAGGGAGAGGAGCAGAGGGGGAGGAGCAGAGAGGGCCAGAGGTGCTGCTCTGCCCCCTAGGGGATGCAGGAGACGGCACAGGAAGGGGCGGAGCAAGAGGGAGGGGAGGGCCAGAGGGGCACCCACAGGGAGGGAGAGGAGCAGAGGGGGAGCCAGAGGTGCTGCTCTACCCCAAGCTAGGGCAAGATGCAGTTAGGGCTGGAAGGGGCCTCACACAGTCATCTAGGAAATCCTCCTCCTTTTACAGGGGAGGAAACTGAGGCCCAGGGAGGGGAAAGGACTGGCCCTTGCTCACACTGATGTAAATATCAGAAGTCAAATTTGAACCCAGATCCTTTGACTCTAGAGAGGAGTCCAGGAGGCTCTCAGAGAGTCTTTTCAGCCTGCTTCCCAGTTCGCATACCCTCGGAAACACACTGAGGGCACCTGCTGCAGTAAGCCCCCAGCATGTGCCTGGCACTGTGCTAGGCACCGGGGATACAAATGCTGATGGAAGCAAGACCCTGTCCCTCACCTTCCAGTGTGGGAATACCATGAGTTCCCACATAAGTCTGAATGAGCACCTCCTAGACTACTCCCCTGCTGGCCGGAGGGAAGGGGGCTACTTTGGGAGTGGCCCCTTTCCAGTTACATAACTCATCAACCTGTGTCTCCATGAATCAGCTAAGCTCATTTTTTTCTCATCAAATATTATATTAGTTATTATATTAAATCACCCCCTACTGAGTGCCCTGCAGAAACTACCCCTCCCCATTCCTGGTTGGCCAAAGGCCCAGAAGGTCACGTGGTAAAGGCCTTCCCAGGCCTAAGAGGCCCAAGGCGGCACCTCGCATTCAGACCCCGGGTGAAACACAGCCATCGAGGCTTCAGTGCCCCCAGAAGCTCCTTCTGGGGCTCTGCCC
>NW_020940308.1:0-1005 GCF_900497805.2 Vombatus ursinus | reverse complement strand
GTAGGAGTAGGGGAGCAAGGCTAATTTGATTGATGGTGATCTAGGGGTTTGGAGCCTTCCTTCACATAAGACTTTTGCATTCTGAAAAGGCTTAACAAATCATGTCTGTTTATATATGTGTAATTTATGTATGTGTATACACATAAAAACTATACGTATGCATATATGCACATCAAATTTTAAAACAAGTGTATGTATTACACCTATGTGTGCATGACATATATGTACACACATAAACAAATTTATGAAAATATACCTTTTATATATGTATATGCTCACAAACACACACATTATGAAAATATATATTCCAGGGGATTTATATATGTGTGTTTGCATACATACAAATACAAATTTTATATACATATATATAATATATAAATATATATATACACACACACACACACACATTACATGTGTATATACATACAAAACACTCACACACCCACACTCACACCTTATCTTCAGTAGAACAGCTGTAGGTACCAACAGACCTCTGAAATAGACTCTAATTGAACCTGGAGAAACCCTTTTTACCTTTCAAAGTTCATATAGTTGAAATAACTAACCTCTAGCCCATTCTATCTCAGATACTCATTTTCCTAAAATCAGGAAAAGAACAAACACAAAAGAGACTAGAAGTCATGCAGTATATATTGGATAAAGTTTGCAGTTGGTCAGTATATATAATAAACAGATTATGTAACCTGAAATTCTTATATACAGTGATCCTCCATAGAATTTTTTCTGTTCACCCCATGGTGACAGTTATGGAGTATATGTCAAAGCCTCTCCAGAATGCAAAAGCTCTATGTGAAAGGAGGGACGCCAAATCCCCTGTGATTATCAGCCAATCCCACCATTTCTTGACATGAATATAACAACTTCCATAACTCTTCCCTTAGGGACAGTTGTATATGTGCATACATACATGTCTATGTATGCACATATATTTATATACTTATGTGTATACATATGTATGTGTATATATGTATACACACATATATT
>NW_020940307.1:0-2077 GCF_900497805.2 Vombatus ursinus | reverse complement strand
TTTTCCAATGAAGAAATCAAAACAATTTGTAGTCATATCAAAAAAAATGCTAATGTTATTGATTAAAGAAATGCAAATTAAAACAACCTTGAGATACCATTTTGCACCTACCAGATTGGCTAAAATGATAGAAAGGAAAAGTGACAAATGTTGGAGGGTATATTGAAAAAATGGGACACTAATTCAACGTTGGTGGAATTGTGAACTGATTCAACCATTGTGTAGAGCATTTTGGAATTATGCCCAAAGATTTATTAAACTACCTATACCCTTTGACCCAGTAATAACACGACTTGGTCTATTTCCAAAAATAATCAGGGGTAAAGGAAAAGAACCTACATATTCTATAATGTTTATAGCAGCTCTGTTCATGGTGGCAAAGAACTGGAAATAGCATGGATGTTCATTAATTGGAGAATGGCTGAAGCAATTGTAGTACATGATTTTCTTATATTTTTTTTGATGAGGCAATTGGGGTTAAGTGACTTGCCCGGCATCACACAGCTAGTGAGTGGTACATAATTTTGATGAAATACTATTGCACTATAAAAATGATGCACTCAATGATTTTAGGAAAAAAATGTGGGAAAGGATTCTGGGAAGATGGCAGAGTAGGTCAGAAAATTCTAAGCTCTCAAGATTTTCCTTCACAAAAGAGATGAAATAGCACCTCAGGATGAATATTGAGCAGTAAAAATAAAAGAGTAGGGGCAGAAGAGGAGTTTTCCTGAGACAACCCAGGAAGATCTGAAGAAAAGTCCTAGGACTAGGTTTGGTCCTTGTGAAGAGCAAACACCTCCAGGCCAGGTCCTAGGTCCCCTTAAACAATGAGGGGCAAGGCCTGGGGCTAGCTAGGTTGGGAGGCTGCCTTGGCCCCAGGCCAGGAACTTTGATTCCATGGATAGTGAGGGGTGTTGGGCATCTAAGCTGGAAAAAATCTAGGGAAGCTCTGTTGACAAGGAATAACAGACCTAGCTGGTATGTAGAGATGTAGCCCAATGTGAGAAGGAATCAGTACCTACCCGGTGATTGCAGAAGCAGTAGATGGGGACACCACTGGCTATGGGCACTTACAGGAGGCTGGAGGTCTTGGTTCTGGTTCCAAGCTAGAAGAGAGAACTGAAAGAGGATCTCAGGCCAGAGGCACCATAGCAGAGCTTGTGGCATCAGTGGAGAGGGAACCCTCCTCACAGTTCCAGGGTAGAAAAGAGAGTTTGTGGTCACTCACAGACCAGACCACAGGCTAGGAGAGGAGGAAACACCTCTTCTTATATCATACCACCTCTGAAAAACTGAAAACTTACAGGTCCCTAGAATTATCTCTGAAAACAGCTGCACAAAATCTATAACTCTAAACAAATTCTAGAGCAGCAGAATGCACAGAAACAGAGTGAAACAAATTTCCAGCCCAAGACAAACTGGAAGCCCAGCCTTAACTTAACAAAGAGTTTTTAAAAAGTTAAATAATTGGCTGGGAAAATGAGCAAACAACAGAAAAAACTCAGACTGTAGAATCTTGCTTTGGTGAGAAGGAATATCAAGGATTTTCAAAATCAAGTAAGAGAAGTAGTGGAAAAATTGGGAAGAGAAATGAGAGTGATGCAAGAAAATCATAAAAAACGAGTCATCAGCTTCTAAAGGAGACATCAAAAGATGCTGAAGAAAATAACACCTGAAATAATAGACTAACCCAAATGGCAAAAGAGATCCAAAAAGCCAATGAGGAGAAGAATGCCTTAAAAGCAGAATTGGCCCAATGGAAAAGGAAGTCCAAAAGCTCACTGAAGAAAATAATTCCTTAAAAATTAGAATGGAACAAATGGAAGCTAATGACTCTATGAGAAATCAAGAAATAAGGAAACAAAACCAAGAGAATGAAAAAATAGAAGACAATGTGAAAGATCTCATTGGAAAAACAACTGAGCTGAAAAATAAACCCAGGAGAGATCATTTAAAAATTATTGGACGATCTGAAAACCATGATCAGAAAAAGAGCCTAAACATCGTCTTTGAAGAAATTATCAAGGAATACTGCCCTGATATTCTAGAACCAGAGGGTAAAATAGAAATGGAAAGA
>NW_020940306.1:0-21848 GCF_900497805.2 Vombatus ursinus | reverse complement strand
TCCCCACTCACCCTCATTGAAAAGGCAAGCAACTCAATAAGGGTTATACATGTGCAGTTATGCAAAACACTTCCATAGTAGACATGCTGTGAAAAACTGTTTCCCTTAATCCTATCCTGCCCCATGATTTATTCTATTCTTTCTTTTGACTCTTTGTCCTTTGTCCTTCCTCAGAAGTATTTGTTTCTGATTACCCCTTCTCCCGATCTGCCCTCCTCTCTATCATCCCCCTGCTTTCTTGTCCCCTTCCCCCACTATTTTCCTGTACGGTAAGACAGATTTCCATACCCAATTGAGTGTGTATGTTATTCCCTCCTTAAGTCAAATCCTATAAGAATAAGATTCATTCATTCCCTCTCACCTTCCCCTGTTTAGCCTCTATTGTAAAAGCCTTTTCTTTTCTGTTTTTTTTTTGTGAGATAATTTACCCCATTCTACCTCTCCCTTTCTTCTTCTCCTAGTATAATCCTCTCTCACCCCTTAATTTTATTCTCCAGATATGACCCCTTCATCTTCAACTCACCCTGTGCCCTCTATTTATCTATCTATTTCTATTTATCTATATCTACCTACCTATCTATCTATCTATCTATATATATACATACATACATACTTACATACATACATATAATTTTTTCCCTCCAACTACCCTAATACTGACAAAGGTCTCATGAGTGACAAATATCATCTTTCCATGCAGGAATGTAAACAGTTCAAACTTAATAAGTCTCTTATGATTTCTGTTTCCTGTTTACCTCTTCATGTTCCACTTGAGTCTTGTATTTGAAAGTCAAATTTTCTATTCAGCTCTGGTCTTTTTATCACGAAAGCTTGAAAGTCCTTTATTTCACTGAATGACCATTTTTTCCCCTGCAGGATTATACTCAGTTTTACTGGGTAGGTGATTCTTGGTTGTAATACTATCTCCTTTGCCCTCCAGAATGTTATATTCTATGCCCTGTGGTCTCTTAACGTAGAAGCTTAAAGTGGCAATCATTAAAACTATTTGGTAATGGCTAAGAAATAGAGTGGTGGATCAGTGAAATTGGTTAGGTATATAAGACATAGTAGTAAATGACTATAGTAATCTACTGTTTCATAAACCCAAAGACTTCAGCTTCTAGGAGAAAAACTCACTATCAGTCAAAAACTGCTAGGAAAACTGATAAAAAGTATGGCAGAAACTAGTCATAGATCAACATCTTACATCTTATATCAAGATAAAGTCAAAATGGGTATGCGGTTTATACATAAGCGATGATACCATAAGCAAATTAAGAGAGCAAGGAATAGTTTACCTGTCAGATCTATGGAGAAGGGAAGAATTTATGACCAAACAAGAGATAGAGAACATTATGAAGTACAAAATGCATAATTTTGATCTTATTACATTAAAAATGGTTTGCACAAACAAAACCAATGCAACCAAGATTAGAATGAAAGCAGAAAGCTGGGAAACAATTTTTTATAGCCACTGTTTCAGATAAAGGCCTCCTTTCTGAAATATATAGAGAACTGAGTCAAATTTATAAGAATACAAGTCATTCTCCAGTTGATAAATGGTCAAAGGATATGAACAGGCAGTTTTCAGATGAAGAAATTAAAGCTATCTATAATCACACAAAAAAATGTTCTAAATCACTATTGCTTAGAGAAATGCAAATTAAAACAACTCTGAGGTACCGTAACCTCACACCTTTCAGATTAGCTAATATGAAAGAAAAGGAAAAGGATAAATATTGGAGAAGACATGGAAAAATTGGAACTGTAATGCTTTGTTAGTGATGTTATGAACTGATCCAACCATTCTGGAGAGAAATTTGGAACTATGTCCAAAGGACTAGAAAAATGTGCATACCCTTTGATCCAGCAGTAGTGCTTCTAGGGCTGTATCCCAAAGAGATCATAAAAATGGGAAAAGGACCCACATGTACAAAAATATTTATAGCAGCTCTTTCTGTGGTGACAAAGAATTGGAAATTGAGGGGATGCTCATCAATTGGGGAATGGCTGAACAAGTTGTGGTATGTGAATGTAATGGAATGCTATTGTGTTATAAGAAATGATGAGCAGGCAGATTTCAGAAAAACCTGGAAAGACTTACATGAACCGATGTTGAGTGAAGTGAGCAGGACCAGGAGAACATTGAACACAGCAACAGCAACATTGTGCAATGCAATCAGCTCTTCTCAGCAATACAATAATCCAAGACAATTCCTTGTGATGGAAAATGCTATCCACATCCAAAGGAAAAACTATGGAGTCTAAATAGAAATTGAAGCATACTATTTTGAAGGGTTTTTTTTTTCTTTCTTGTGGTTTTTCTCTTTTGTTCTGATTCTTCTTTCGCAACATGACTAATGTATCAATATATTTAACAAGATAGTATGTATATAACCTATATCAGATTGTTTACTGTCTTGGGGAAGGGGAAAGGAAGGGAGGGAGGGATCAAAATTTGGAACTCAAAATTTTACAAAAATAAATTCTGAAAACTATCTTGATATGTAATTGAAAAGATAAAATACTAATACTATAAAAAATTTTTAAAAGAATAACCACCATTAGGTAATCAGCTTAATATTAGTTTCATCTTTTTTATGGGTGGGAAAACTAAGGTACAGAGAGTCATGCAGTCATAGAATGTTAATTTTCACAGGGCCCTTAGTAAACTTCCCATCAAACCTTCTCCTTTTACAAAGAAAGAAATATGGATCCAGAGAGGATTATTAAATAAATTAAACAAATAAATATAATTATCATTAAATAAATTATTAAATTATCATTTTATTAAATAAATTATTGAATATATTATTAAATAGATGTATTATTAAATTATCATTTGTTAATTATAGTGAATAAATAAATATAATTAAATAAATTATTAAATAAATAAATATAATCTGCAAGATGGCTCCAATGGTATCCACAGCACCTACCTCACAGGATTATTGTGAGACTCTAATGAAATGAGATAAGTAAAATTTCAGTGGAACTCATGTCTGTAATTTCTGCTACTGGAGAAGCTGAGGCTGGTGGATTCCCTGAACTTGGAAGTTTTGAGCTGCAATAGGGCTAACACCAATAGGGTATCCACACTAAGTCTAACAGCATTATGGTGAGCCCTCAGGAGCAAGGGACCACCAGGCTGCCTAAAGAGAGGCAAAATGACTCAGGTCCACATCAGGGCAGGTCAAAGTTTCTGTGCTGCTCAACAGTGCAAGTGGATATAACATCAATGGCCTTTGCAACTGCACCTCAAGTGAGATTGGGTGATCCAGTCTGGGAAGGGAAGGCAAGGCAAGGGAAAGCAAGGGAAGGTAAAACAAGGCAAGGGAAGGGAAGGAAAGGCAAGGGAAGGGGTAGGAATATTTTGTGTATTATAGTCTATGTATGCATATATTGTTTTCATTCACCACCACTCATGTCTTCATTTTCTGAACATGACTTGGTGCTGTCTCTCCTGATAACCCCCACTGACTCACTATTACTTTTCAGAGACAAAAAAAAAAATCACTTCTTGTTCTAGCTCCCCTCTCTACCTAAAGACAATCAGACTGATGACAAAAATCCCAAATTTCAAAGGTCATTATTTCTTTTCTTCTCTTGGTCACCTTCTACCATGCTAATGTGGATTCAAATTCTGTTATTCCTTCTCAGATCTTCTTTATTTTCTCCTCAAAGTCCTTCTTCCATTCTTTCAGAACACTGTTGAGATAAGTTATTATTTTTCTATTTTACTAATAACCAATTATTAGTATCAGGATTCAGGGTTTTTTTTTTCTCTTTTTACTTACTTATTCAGGGACCAGCCAGGGCTGAAGATGAGATTGGACCAATGCTACAGGAAAATTCTCCTCATTCTTTAGCAGGACTCCACCCAACTAGGAGAGCTCTGATTAAAGTGTAAATAGAATCCAATCTAGGTGAATGCCAGCCCTAAAGCATTAGGCTTCTTCTCCAGAAAATCCCCTCATTTTTCAACTTGAGTTGTCTGGGTGGAGATGGATTCTTTTGTCCAGCTAGCAGGAGGCAGCTGAGTCTCATTACCAAGCCAAATTCTCAGCAGGAAGAGCTAAAGACTTTTCAGCCTACCTCCTCATTTAAGAATCTGCAGCCCTCATTGATTGCTCACCAATCAGGATTGATCTCTGTCAGGGACACCCACTTTTCCAAAAGCATTTAAGCATTAGATGAGCTCCACGGTTTGTCTTTGGATACTGAAAGAGACCACTGACCATCAATTTATTGATTTTTTGATAGCCCAATTAATAAATTGATTATTAATTACCCAAAAACTGTCTCTCTCAGACTTTTCATTTGTCTCACTCTGTATTTTCTTATAAACCAGAGAGCAGAGATACACTACCAACTTTTTGACCTTCTCTAATGAGAGAAAAACGAATACATAGGTTGTATTTTGTCATGGCAGAAATCAGACATTACGTGTGTACCACAAGTCACTGCTCAAATCTTCTAACTCTCCATGCTGGTTCAATCCTTTGTCTTTCTGGTAGCTTCTTTCTCTAAATTCTTTTAAATTTTATTTCACATGAGCTGGGGGCTCGGTCATTTATTGAGAATTCATGCCATCATGGGAAATCACATGATCCTGACTTGAAAAAAACCAGGCAATATACGTGATTCAATCCTTCTGCCAATAATCAAATTTAAATGAGGAACATTTAAAACTTTAGCTAACACTCTCCCAACTGAACTATTTCAGCTTTTCATCCAAACACCATGTCAATATGTCAATAGATCAATGATCTTATCAATATGGGAATGTCTTCTAACTAAACACTCACCAATTGTCTACTATGTTCAAGGCATTGGAGGAACAAAGACAAAAGTAAAATGTTCCCTGACTGCAAGAAATACATACACTATTGGTAGTTCCACTCCTACCACCAATTAATGTAGTCACAGGAGACCCAAACAATCAATCAAAAATATAAACTAGAAATGAATTAGACCTTGTTCAATTTGAAAGGATTCAAGTATATTGACCAGAAGATAATGGCAGAAGGTGAAACATGGGAAAAAATACACCTGGGCAGATAGAATCAAATAAAAACTCTTCTGCTTAGCTTTTAAACCATTAATTACTTCTCCAGTTTTTTGTTTTTGTCTTTTTTTAGGCAATTGGGGTTAAGTGACTTGCCCAGGGTCACACAGCTAGTAAGTGTCAGTTGTTTGGTCTGAGGCAGGATTTGAACTCGGGTCCTCCTGACTTCAGGGCCAGCTCTATCTACTGCCCCACCTAGCTGCCCTACTTTTCCACTTTTGTTGGCCAATTATTCCTTGTCACATTCTCTATGATTCAGTCAAACTGGTCTTCCCTTTTTCTCATACGTGACCATCTGTCTCCTAAATTCACACCTTTACAATAACTCACCTCCAAGCCTGGAATGTCCTCCCTCCTTATCTCTGTCTCAAAGAAGCCCTCTCTTTCTTCAAGACGAGGCTCAAACAGTACATTCTATGTGAAGCCTTTCCTGACTCCCCACAACTGCAAGGGTTCTCTCTCCTAAAATACCTTGTAGTTAAATAATTAGCATTTATTCTTTTTATATTATCCTGTGTATATATACATACATGTTATATGTACACATGTGCATGTGTGTATATGCAAGCCCTTCTTGTGTTCTCCATTAGAATGCAAACCCCTTGCCAGTAGGAATTGTTTCATTCACTGTATTTGTATAACCAGCAATTAGCTGGTTATTAGATGCCTAATAAATCCTTGCTGATTGATTGATTGATTGGGCTTGTATAAAAACATAGTAGGCAGTGCAGTGCCGAGCTCACTGAAATGGTAAACAAGTTTAGCGGAGGAAGTTCTCCAGTTTAGAGGATTTTGGTTCTAGAATCAGAATCCAACTGCTAAGAGGGACTCACTCATGGAAAAGAAGAGGAGAAAGCTTCCCTCTCTTTCTCCTCCTCTGCCCCACTCACTCACCTGCCAAACACTGACCCTGACAGCAGAGAGACTCCACAGGTAGGAGGTTACACATCCTGCCAACAGTATTACTCACCAGAGGCAAGACTGCTTCAGAGAATGTGACCCCCTGTGGAAGAGGAAAATGTCAACTGTGGAGTCTGCGAAAGCATGAACCCCAGGAGACCAGCAGAGTGCTGCATCCCGGTGGAATGTCAGCAGGACTCTAGCAGAGAAAGATTTCTAGTAGCCGGTGGTTGTGAGTTACTCCTCTGCCACAAGTGTTTTCTACAGAACAGAATAGAGTATGATAGGATGTGATATATGATATGACATGATATGATGTGAAAATGTGATCTGATATTATTATATCATATGCTGTAACATGATATGATATACCTAGTGCACTGTAAGCACTTAGTAAAAGCTTATTGGTTGATTGAATGACTGGTATACGTTTAAAAACCTAGAGATTCAAATATAAATTAATTAAAACAATTCTACTAATAATTATAGAGTCATTGATTGTTCATGGTTGGGCGATGTAAATATAATTAAAAGAGTGAAACTACCAAAGTTAATTTGTATATTTAGTGCCATGCCAAAATATGCAAGTAAGCTAGATAATGATAAACTTCATATGGAGGAACAGAAGTTCAAAAATCTCAAGGGAAATAATGAAAAAAAGTCAGAGTTACAGAGACCCAGTAGAACTAGTTCTCATATTATTCTATGAAGCAATAAAAATCACAACTATTTTTCACTGGTTAAAAAGATAATCAATGGAACAAATTAGGTAATAGGTGGCATACTGCTGCTGCTCTGGTATAGGCCCTCATCCCCTCACAGCTTGGTTATTCCAATAGCCTAATGGTGGCTCTGCCTGCCTGAAGTCTCTCCCCACTCCAATCTCTCCTCCATTCAATCACTGAAGTGATTTTCTTAAAATGTATTTTTAAAAATGCATGTCACCCCCTTACTCAATAGACTTCAGGAGCTCCCTATTGCCTCCAGGATCAAATACAAAATCCTCTGTTTGGCATTCAAAGCCCTTCCTCACCTAGCCCCCTCCTACCTCTCCAGTCTTCTTCACACTTCCATGCCGTGGCACTGGCTTCCAGACTACTCCACCCACAAGATACGCCTCCTCTCACCCTCGGGCATTTTCTCTGGCTGTCTCCCATTCCTGGAATGCTTTCCCTCCTCTACTTCCATTACTGTCTTTCTTTGTCCTCTTTGGAGTTGGAACTAAAACCCCACCTCTACAAGAAGCCTTTCCCAACCCCTCTCAAGTCCAGTGCCTTCTCTCTGTTAATTATTTCGTATTTATCCTGTATAAAACTTATTTTGTTTGTATTTATTTGTATGTTGTCTCTCCCAGTAGATTGAAAGGCTCTTGAGGGCAAGGAATGTCTTTTGTCTTTTTTTTTAATCCCTAGCATTTAGCACAGTGCCTGGCAGGTAGAAGCTGCTTAATAAATGTTTATTGCTTGATTGTTTGGAATCAGAATATATGAGTTCAAATCTTGCCTTGGACACTTACTAGCTGTGTGACCCTGGGCAAGTCACTTAACTGCTGTCTGCCGCAAATTGCTTTCAACTGTAAAGGGGGTATAGTAACAACTACCTCAAAGGGTTGTTTCAGAGGATCAAATGAGATAATATTTGTAAAGGAATCAGCACAGGGCCTAGCATATGATAGCTGTTTTTTAAATGCTTATTACCTTTCCTTACACTCCTTCCCATGTAGAGTTATAAACTCTTTAATAAGGTGGAAGTCTGATGGGTAATAAACCCAGGGATATCAGCTTTTGCAGTAAGAATATTATTCAACAAAAACTACTTGAAAAATTGGAAAGTGGTCTGGCAAAATTAAGTTTAGACCATGATCTTACATCATATTCCAAAATAGGCTCCAAATGCATGGATAGCCTAAATATTAATGTTAATTAAAAAATAAGAATAACATTAGAGTTGAAAGGTAAGAAATGTCTCACAAGTGTGTTGGGAGAGTATCTTTATCTAAACAAGAGAGAGAGTTTAAAACAGGAAGATGAAATGGACAATTTTGATGTCGTCAAACTGAAAAGATTGTGAGGAAGGAAAGTCAATGCAGATGGAATTAGAAGCGAAATAGTTGGGGAAAAAATCTTCAATAAAGGTGGATATCCAAGATATTTAGGGAATTGGTATAAATGAATAAGAACAAAAGCCATTCTCCAAGAGATGTGTTCAAAGGATATGAAAAAGAAACCTTCAAAGGAAGAAAGCCAACTATCAACCTATTAAAAAGTCTAAATGACTAATAGTGAGACGGCAAATTAAAGCAAGTCTGAGGTTCTAACTCATATCTGTCAGATTACCAAAGATGACAAAAAATGCAGCAGGCAATATGTGCAGGGGCTATAGGAATGCAGACACACTTTGAAGACTTTGAAGATTCACTGTTGGTGAAACTCTGAATTGGTCCAACATCCTGGAAGGCAATTTGGAGGTATGAACAGAAATTCATTAACTTGTACATAACCATTGCCTGAGAAATATCACTAAGAGGCATATTCCACAAACAAGTCAAAGATAAAGGGAAAGGATCAATATGTAACTGAAAATTTACAGCAGTGTTTTTTGTTGTAGCAAAAACCTGGAAACTAAGTGGATGGCCTGATTCATCTGGAGAATAACTGAACAAATTGTGGCATATGAATGTTACAGAAAATAATCACATCTTCCACAAACAATGCATATTAAGGATTCCGAGAAATGAGTTCATATACATCAGCTTACTTGTTCTTTTTATATTGAAATGTCTGTTTCTTAAGTGGATACATTCATAACAACAAAAAAAAGATTTTCTTTTCAAAAGGACAAAGGACTAAACTTCTAAAAACATGATTGAAGTTTGAATCTTGAGTTTAGCAGTTGCTATCACATTTCCCAGAATACCATAGACACTTACTAAATGTTTTTGATTGATTGAATACTACTTATGTGACCATGGGTGAGTTAATAAACCTCAGTTTATCTAACTGTAAAATGAAAATGACATTACTGGCACTGCCTCAGAAGGTTATAATGAGGAATCTGTCTAACAAACCTTAAAACATCATGTAAATGTGATTTGCAATTATGATTATTATTCTTACACAATGCTTAAGTAATTTGAAAATAGTAATGACTCCTCTGGGAAGCTCAGCTCCAAGTCTTTAGGAAAGTAACTAATGATGACTGTTTCACCAGGGCTTTCTTCATCCCCAAGGACCAGAGATGCCCAGGAGAGCAGGTCCCAGCGCCATCAGGTTGGCTTATGTGTGCCCACATTTGGAAGACCTGGAGAGATGCCATCTTAGGATGGCAGTAAGCCTGGATCTGATGGAAGCAGGGGATGCCAGAGAGAGATTAATTCTTCTGAAATGAAGACATTTTCCCATTTTTCCAATAGACTGTGGATATTTAATATCTTGGAAGAGAAGAAGAGCATGGAGGATGGGTCAGTGTCAAAGAAGCAGAGGAGCTGGTTCTGAGGCCAAGCAGGATCTTTTTACCTCCAGCAAAGAAACAACGAAAAGAGAGTAGGAGATGCTGCTGAGGGTGAGTGAGCAGGACTTCCAACATTCTTGAGTTACCAACTGACCTGCTGGCGAATGGATGTATCACCTCTGGGAGTCAGAGCTCTCAGAATCTACACCTAAAGGGTGCCTATAGGACTTCTGGTCCACCCTCTCCATTTTGCAGGAAAGAAACTGAGGCAGCTGGGTGGCTCAATGCATAGAGTTTGAGACCCGGACTCAACGGGAACTGAGTTCAAATTTGACATCACACTGCTATGAGGGTATAAGGGCAATTGAACTCCATGTCTAGGAATCCATGCATCGAGCCACCTAACAGTGTGACCCTGGACAAGTCATTTAATCTCTGTCAGACTCAGTTTCCTCATTTGTAAAATGGGGATAAAGTAATAGCGCCTACCTCCCAAGCCTGTTGTGAAGATAATGTGAAGAAACACTTTTCACACCAGATAGGAGAAGAAGAGGGGGGAGTGAATAAGGATTTATATAGCACCTCCTCTATGTCAGACAAATATTATCTCATTTTTATAATGACATAAAGCATTATGTAAACACTAGGTATTGTTATAATTAATGATTCAAAATATAAATGTTTATTAAGCGACATCAAGGGCTAGTCTAAAGAACCCTCAGGGCCTTTTCAGCTCTAGATCCCGTGGATTATTGTGTGCAAGGCATCGTGCTAGGTGTCAGAGATCCAAAGATTAAAAAATAAATTATAACCCTATCTTTAAAGGAGATTGCATTCTGCCATTGTTCAGATGAGGATCAGATGTCTCAGTCAGTCATAAATATTTATTAAGCACCTACTATCTGCTGGACACAGATTAGTAATGGAAGGAAGTGAGTAAGGAAAAGCAAATGAGAAATGCAGATACAGGAGTCTAGGAAAATACGAGAAGGGAGAAATGACTTTCAGCCTGCAATGTCAGGGTCAGATTCACAGAGGTGTTGCCTGAGCTATGAGCAGTAGAGGCATAGGGATTCTGAAGGATGATACGAGAAAGCATTTCATTTCAGGCATCAGAGGCTTGTGTATCTACATGGGGGAGGGAGATAGGACGGTCAGTTTGGGAGTCAGCTAACAGAGCGGTTTGCCTGGGGTGTAGAGTGAGTGAAGGGGATTCCTGTGAAATGTGTCCAGAAAGGTAGTTTGGAAGCACAGCCTTCAATTCCAGGCTAGGAGGTTATCATTGTATAAACCAGTCAGAAACAAGATGTCTTTCAGCAGGCAAGTGATACTGCAGGACCTGGGCCTTAGGCAGGTTGTTCTGGCAGCTGGGTAGGGGACAGATTGAAGGCTTTAGGTGTGCCAGAAGCAAAGGGAACCATTAGCAGGCTGTGACAACCATCCAGGCCAGAGGTAATGGGGGCCTACACTGAACCAGTGGAGTGACTGTGTGGGCAGAAAGATGAGGATAGAGACAAGGGGATCTAGATATAGAACTAACGGGACTCAACAACTAATTGGACACATGTCATGAGGGAATGGGAAAAGTCAAGGATGTCTTGGGATTTTGAGCCTGAATGATGGGGAGGCTCGGGACGCCATCAACAGGAACAGAGATGTTGGGAGAAAGGATGGGTTTGGTAGGAAGCAGAGCCAAGATGGAAACTGTGATCATAGAGGCCTGCAAGTCCAATGCTCTTATTTTCCAGATGAGGAAGCTAAGGTCCAGAGAAGTTAAATAACTTACCTAGGGTCACACAATAAATAAGCATCTGAATTGGGATTTGAACTTAGGTCGGCAAGTATCTAGGCCTAGGACTCATACACTCTGTTATACTGCCTCTAAATACTTTCACCTAACCTTCTATAAGTCACTAACCTCTCTAGGCCAGCCCAGCTATTTTAGGAGAGTAACTGGTGTAAATACATTGAGGACCTGGAGGTGGTGTGAGGGGCAAAAATCACTAGGCTAGCAGAGGTATGGCATCAATAGGGGGGCAGTCTGACTATGAGTACAGTCATTAAAGGCTGGTTAACCTGAGGCTGGAGGAGCAGTTGTGGGGAGATGGTGACGAGCAGCCTAACCAGGGCAATCTGGCCATAGGTACAACCACTGAGACCAAGACAAGGCCACGGGTGAGGAAAGAGCGGTCCAAAGGAGCCCATGAGTCTTGAAGCTCAGAGATTGCAGTCTCCAGACTGACTACTCCCCAGTGACCCAGAACCCACCCCACCCAAGATGTCAGTGACCCCAAAGCCCCAGAATCCCTGCCTCCTTAGGGCTCTTTATCTAAGCCAGAGTTTCCTAGTCTGACAAATGAGGTTTGACAAGGTCCCTTCTTGCTCTCAGTAGATGACATTGAAGCTCTGACTCCAAATCCAGTCCTTTTACTTTGCAGGACAGGCCAGGTGCTGCCCTTGTGTTCCAGAATCAGGACTTTTGGAGATGGGTCTGAGAAAAGCACAGACATTGGTGCTAATGGCAGACATGCCCTTCTCTTAGCAGTTTCAATGTCCCTTGGGCAAAGTAGGAGGAAATAAAACAAAGAGCACTGGCTTGGGGGTCTGGACACCTGAGCTCCCATTCCCTGTCTTCAGCTGACTCAGGGCTGAGAGCAAAGAGAGGTTTACTGTGACTTTGGACAAGTCACCTGACCTCCCCCAGGCTCTGGATTCCTCATCTGTGGTTCAGAGGGCCTGGGAAGGCCGGCTTCCACCTCACCTTTCAGCTGGGTCATTCTATGTCCTGTGATTTGGGGTCCTTTGTTCAACTCTAATATTATATGAACTAAGGGCCCTGCCAGCTCTGACCTTTAGACTTGACCTTCTTAGATTCTGCTGCCTCTAAAATTCTGTGGTTCTCTGAGTATAAATGCCACTTTCTAACTCATCATTTCTATCTATTCAGAGCTACTGTGATAGAGTGGATAGAGAGCAGACCTTGGAATCTGGACAATTTGGGCTCAAGTCTTACCTCTGACACATACTGGTAAAGTGACCTTGGACAAGTCACCTTACCTTCTCACTGCTCTCTGCCACTCTCCAAGATTCTCCATTGCAGACAACGTACAGAACTGCATTGATAGAGTTTTTTCACCTAGGCTTTCCATAGCTTGATGAAGTCACAAAGTTCATCCCTACTCAATCAACCAGCCTTGATAAATCCTCTACTAAGCACCATCAATAGAAGTAATTTGTTTTAGAGATTTTGGAGGACTTCGCACTATGAGGAGAATCAATGTAATAAGTGGACGGAGTTGTATTTCCTGCTCTCAAACTAGAAAGGGAAAGGCAAAGTGAGGTTCTCACCCATCCAGTGCCCCCTTTAGGGGCCTGCACTCTTATTTAGGCAAGACCTCCCCCCATCCCCTTGCAGCCAGGTTCTCTGGGAAGAGCCTTGAAAGCCAGGTTGCAGGGTCCAGGGAAATTTCATTGTTTTCCACACCCACCTTGTTTCTTATTCCATCATGATCCACCCACCCCTCCCTAAATGGCTCCAAATGAATCTTACGTTCTAAAAGGGGGAAAGGGGGAAAAGGAGATTTTCCACCATTTAATGATACAGACATTCTAGAGATAATTCTGATCTAGGAGAGCAGTCACGTCCTGAGGAAATGATCCATGATTGAAATAAGTGCACCACTTCTTGGGGAGACTATAGTGTAGGGGAAGATCTAATTGTAATGTGTAATTGCTGGTGTATTTACAAAAAAACCTAATGTCTGGGTCTGGGGCAGCTATGTGGCAGAGTGGATAGAGCACTAAGCCTGGAGTCAGAAGGACTCTTCTTCCTTAATTCAAATCTAGTCTAACACATTTACTAGTGACCCTGGACAAGTCACTTAACCCTGTTTGTCTCTGTTTCCTCATCTGTAAAATGAGCCAGAGAAGGAAATGGCAAACCACTCTGGTTTCTCTGCCAAGAAAACCCCAAAAAGCAGCACAAAGAGTCAGATGTGACTGAAAACTGACTAAGCAGAACTTCGGGGTAACCACAGCAGAGCCCCACTATAGAGGCCTGGAGGTCTGGTCCAAGGTTCACTCACCAACCCTCCTCAGAATCCTGAAATCCCTAGGAAATGTTGCCTCAATAGTGTCCAGGCCACTGCAGTATGGAAAGGGAGCAGAGATCCTGAACCAGATTACCTGATCAAGGACTGCAGATTGGCCTCAAGCGCAGCAGGCTGTCCAAGACTTCCGAGAGAAAAACACAGACTCAGAAGCAAAAACAGCAAGATGAGAAATATGTTTAAGGAAGTGAGGAAGCCTGGTGGGTAGAGAGCTGGAGTCCACAGCTGGCCTCAGACACTAACTGTGTGACCCTGAGCAAGGCATTTAAACTCTGTCTGCATCAGTTTCTCCATCTATAAAATGGGGATCATAATCACACCTACCTCCCAGGGTTATTGTGAGAATTTTCTTAGCACATGTGAAGAGCTTTGCAAAACTTAAAACACTGTATAAATGCTAGTTATCACTATTAATAGGGACATGGACGATGCAGCCATTTGTTTGCTTGACTATGAATATTCGCTGAAAGAGGCTGCTCTTTTTTTTTTGTTTTTCTTTTAATTTGGAAGTGGTGAGAGAGAAAAGGAAAATAAATGCTTGTTAATCGGGAAAAGAAATTTAATAAAGAAGAGCATATGACAGTGGGATTTAGAACTAGGAGAGACCTTACGGAGCAGTTAGTCTGACTCCACTTTATAGATGTGGCCCCATTCTAGGTGCAGCAGATTCTGGGAAGCCCAGTTTTACCAGCCTGAAAGAGGGGATGAAGGATTAGCCTAGCTGGGATCTGTGTGAGGATTGGGAAGCCAGAAGTGTTAGAGTCTGCTGAGAGGGGACACAGAGGGAGGAATAATGGGGAGGGTTGAACTGATCACAAGGAGAGGATTTGGCTTCCCCAGACTGACTATAATAGAGGGAGCTGGAGCCTTGTCTTGCCTCCTGATCTACTTAGGGAGTGATGTGCTTGGGTACAACTTCCTGCATTCATAACTATCTACCTGACAAACCTGTGACTTGGTAAATGGAACCATTCACCATTTTCTCTTCCTTTCTCCCAAAAGGTATTTGTGAAGTCCTTAGCACAGTGTCTGGCACTTAGTCAACACTTATATAAATGTTTATATATTTTCTTCCTTCTTCTCCCCTCCCTTATTTACCTTTGTTACAAGAAATGGCTCACTGGGCTGGGGAGGGAGGATGGATATATTCATAAATGAAGTTAATATAAAAATAATATACCAATAAGAATTTTAAAATGAATTTTTAATTTTAATTTATAATCTAAATATAATTTAAATAATTTAAAAATTTTTTTTAAATAAATAAAAATGAAAAAGCAGGAAACTAAGGCTATTTTCATTCCCAGTTGCAGGTGCCCACAATCTTTCCCTTTGTGTCTTTCATTTGCAGATCTCACGCTAGCCATGACACAAGGAAATGGTACCTTTGTGACTGAATTCATTCTCCTGGGATTTTTGGTTCAGCCAGAGGTGCAGTATGCCCTTTTCCTTGGGTTTCTCATTGTCTACATAACATCTGTAGTGGGCAATGCTGGCATGATCCTCCTCATCAACATTGATTCCCGTCTCCACACCCCCATGTACTTTTTCCTGCAACATTTGTCCTTCGTTGACCTGTGTTATACCTCTGCTATCACTCCCAAGATGTTGCTGAACTTCCTGGTATCAGACAAATCTATCTCCTTTTCAGGATGTGTGTTACAATAAGAAGTTTATGGAACCTCTGCCGTCACTGAATGTTACTTTCTCGCCACCATGGCCATAGATCGCTATGTGGCCATCTGCAAACCTCTGCGCTATCCAATGATCATGTCCCAAAGAGCATGCAACCAGCTGGTGGCTGGATCCTATTTCATGGGTTCTGTGAGTGCGTCCATTTAAATTGGCTTTCTCTTTTCCCTGTCCTTCTGTAACTCCAACATAATCAATCACTTTTTCTGTGATGCTCCCCCACTTCTCGCCCTTTCCTGTTCCAGTGTTGATATGAATGTCATGATGTTAATTATCATTTCAGGCCTCACCCTGTCGACCATTATGTTGGTGGTCTTCTTCTCCTACATGCACATCCTGTCTGCCATCTTGAAGATGCACTCTGCCACAGGGAGATACAAGGCTTTCTCCACCTGTGCCTCCCACCTGACAGCTGTCACCATTTTATATGGGACTCTCCTTTACATGTATTTACAACCTTCTTCCAGTGAGTCCCAGGAGAACAATAAAGTAGCCTCTGTATTTTATGGGGTCATTATCCCCCTGCTGAACCCTCTAATCTACAGCTTAAGAAATAAGGCTGTCAAAGAGGCAGCAAAAATTCTGGGGAAGAGTTGCTCATGATTCAGGTCTTCTATTTCGATGGCTCAGTTCAGAGAAACATCTAGGCAAATACTTTCCTACCTTCTTTTTTTAATAGATCGGTAACATCTCAGCTTGTGAGAATGTGACAAATTGGGGGCAAAAGTTGCAGAGATTTGCACAGAATTAACCTTCTAGTAGCCTATAAAAGTGACCAAAGGATTTTCAAAATTCTTAATATAATTACAAGAATTAATAACCTTATTGATGGATATAATGGTGATGGTAGTGGTTCTGGCTTTCTTTTATCTATCACTAAAATGCTTTCACATTTTGCAAGGTGTGGGGGACTCAAGACACTGAGTATATCAGGGTAGAAAACTCCCACAAGAGAAACTGCCTCCTGTGATCTCCTCTGATGCAGAAGGTCAACTTGCAGCATGTCTGACAGCAAGAGTTTCTGGGGAACACTGAGAGGTTTAATGACTTGTCCATGGTCACACAACTAGAATGTATCAAAGACAAAACTTGAATGCAGACCTTCCTCACTATCCAGTATGGCCTAAAACCTCTTATGTGATCCATTCAGATCTTCTGAATGACCCTATAAAGTAAGTAATATAATATTATTTTCTCTACTTTATAGGTAAGGAAATTGGAAAATGAAATATTGACAAAATAAAATGTTTCTGTGAGGTCATAGAGGGCTAAGTCTGGCAGGGATCTTAGTGATGATCTCATTTTACAAGGATATAACTTAGTTCCAAAGAGAGGAAGTGACTTATCCAAAGCAATGAAATCCCTTGTGGAAGTAGAGACATTGACTGTCAAGGTCAAAAGAAAATGGAAGACTGCATGATGCCAGACTACTGGCAGAGTGTTCACTCATTGCATGTAGGGAGCGCATGATTCATCCAAAGACATAAATGGTGAGAGTTCAATGAGTAACTGAATTGTCACACCACCAGCCACTCAATTTAAAGTAAATGAAAAGATACTAAGCCTTGATACATTTACAAAGTGATACATTTTGTTGTTCACTAGGTATACAAAGGTCTGGATAGCTCCTTGAATTAATCAAAGACATTTCAATTTGGGGCAATGGGAAGTCCCTTCTGATTGGCTAAGAGACTTGGTCACTCACCACAGATCTTGTCCAAAAGGAGGAGTTAGTTCAGAGCTGAGGAGAGAGCTCTCAAGATTCTGATAATGGAGGTGAAGAAGTCAGCCATGAAGAGGTGAGAAAGAAAGAGGGCATCTGAAGAAAGGAAAAAGAGAAGGTAGGACTGAGCTGTGCTAGAAAAGGGAGAGCCTGAGAAAGACCGTCAGCTCTATAGGCATCTTAGAGCAGAAGAGTTGGTCTATCTCCTCCAGAGGCAACCATTTCTAAGAAGGGAAGCTCCAAGAAAAGCTCTGCTCTTTCCTCAGTTTCCCCTCCCAAGCTCTGTCTATGAAGGGATACTCTATTATACTCTGCTGGTTATTTTCCCAAATGTTTTCAGGAACATGAATTTTGCCTCACCCTCAAAGAGGACAGAGATAAGCGTAGATGTCAAACCTCTCCTTATTTTCCTAAAGGGGTGCTCAAAGTGATTAGGTTGGTATTCATAACTGTTCATTTAATATAAACCCCCTAAGGCAATAGAGGGACAGCTTGACCATATGGTCAAGTGGACAGAGCACAGGGACTAAAGTTAGGAAGATTTGAGTTCAAATCCAGCCTCAGACAATTACTAACTGTGTGACCCTGGTCAAGTAATTTAACCTTATTTGTCTTAGTTTCTTCCTTTGTAAAATGAGCTGGAGAAGGAAATGGCAAAACCATACCAGTATCTTTGCAAGTCCAATGCTGTAAAGATCAATATTGCTTAGAAACCTAGAATGTAATTATCTATGAACTAAGGTAAGCTCAATGTGGTCAAACAAGAGATTGAAAGATTAAACGTCAACATCCTGAACATCACTGAATTTAAATGGATGAGAATGGGTGAATTGAACTCAGGTGATCATTGCATATACTGCTGTGGGCAAGAAAAATGGAGTAGCCTTCATAGTCAATAAGAGGGTGAAAAAAACCAGTACTGGGGTATAATCTCAAAAATGACAGAATGATACCTGTTCAAATCCAAGGCAAACCAAGAAGCCAAAGTTGATCAGTTCTATGAAGACCTACAACATCTTCTGGAAATAACAGCCCCAAAATGCCACATTCATCCCAGAGGATTGGAATGCTATCGTAGGAAATCAAAAGATAATTGGAATAGCAGACAGTTAATACAGAAGTCAGACTGATTAAATAATTCGCCACCAAAGGGGGAGAAGTCTATATAGTCAGTTAAAACAAGACGTGGAGCTGACTGTAGATCATGAGCTTTTTAGGGCAAAATTCAGATTGAAATTGAAGAAAATAGGGAAAACCAGCAGATCATATAGGGATGACCAAAATAACATCCCTTATGAATATGAAGTGGAGGTGATGAAAAAATCTAAAGGATTAGATATGGTAGATAAAACACCTAAAGAGCTACAGACAAAGATTTGCAATATTGTACAGAAGGCAGAAAAAAAAATCCAAAGAAAAAGAAGGGCAAAAAAGCAAATTGGCTGCCTGATGAGGCTTTACAAATAGCTCGGCTGGAATTCCATCACCTTCACTAGTCTTACTGTTAGCAATGTTTCCTAAGGCTCAGTTGACTTCATTCTCTAAGATATCAGTAACCACATCATCAAGGTTACGGGTGATAGCAAGATCTTTCTTGTGTACTTCTTTTGTGTATTCTTGCCACCTCTTAATCTCCTCTGCTTCTGTTAACTCCCTACCATTTTTGTCTTTTATCATGCCCATTTTTGCATGAAATGTTCTCCACTGCCAGGAATGGATTCCAAAGAGATCAGTGATAAAAAGAACGGACATATATATGAATAAATATTTATAGCCATATTTTTTGGCATAGCAAAGAATCGAAAACAAAGTAGATCAATTGAGGAACAGCTGAACAAATCGTAGTACATAAATGTAATGGAATATTATTGTTAGGTAAGAAATGATGTTTGTGATGAATACAGAGAAGCATGGAAAATCTGTATGAACTGATGCAAAGTGAGGTAAGTAAAGCCAAGAAAAAATATATACATAATGAGCACAATAATGTAAATAGAAAGAAAATTCATGAAATAATCGAAAATGAATGCTGCAAAATTACAAAGAGTAACCTTGGCCCCAAAGACAAATAGAGTGAAGATATCCCACAGCCCTCCTTTATAGAGGTCTACAGTGTAGACACTACATATGTTGGTAGATTTGTTTTCTAAGTATCAAGCAGTTTTGCCAATCTGTTCTTATCCTCTTTTTCCTTTTTAAAATGAACTATTTGTTATATGAGATGGCTCTCTGGGAGTAGGGATACAGGGGAAAATTCAGGTGATGGAAAAACAAAAGATATCAATAAAAATTTATTTTCTAAAATATTTTAGTAATTCCAGATGACTCTCCAACCCAGATCTCTACACAATTCTTGGACCTCTCACTATTTCCTGGGTTTGTAGTAGTGTTTGGGGTCAATATGTATTCAAACTTCTGGCTCAAGCTCCCATCTAGTTTAGTTTTTCATAACCAAACCAGTTCAACACACAAAATCATCATTGAAAAGTACTTAATGAAAACAGATGATATGATCAATCAAGGAAATTAAATTAAGAACATACCACTCCCCCATACATACACTCCCAACTAAGTATCCCTCAAGGAGTATTATTATCAGCTCCCTATTGACCAATCTGCTTCTTACATACAACAGGAGCAGCATATATGAATTCATTCACAGAAAGATGTCAGTGTAAGAGCTGGGAGCACTGAAGTGAGCATTGTCACTTTTCTTTGGCATATGAACTGGGAGAGAATGTTGTGGCTTCCCTTCAGGACAGAAGTTGTACATTCACTAGAGCTCAAAACATAGGTGCCATATTTTATTCTCATCTTTTTCATGCCTAATTCCATATGGGCTCCCCTTACTCTTCAAAACATGCAGCATTCTAGAGGATGTGGCTCCTGAAATAAGGATGGGGTTAATTAATCAAATGTCTAATATTTAACTGAATGAAAACCAAGGTAAACCTGAGCTACTGAGAATTCATCTGGGTAAGACCTGGATCCCCACAATTCCCTGCACATGCATATAGTTCTAATTTTAGAATTATTAATAAGGAGGAAAAAAAAACAAAGGAGACTATCTGAAGTGTCTGTCCAGGAGCTCTGTGGAATGTGCAATTTGTTCTTTTCATAGCTTTTTATTCCATTTATCTCCCTGACTGCACACCTTATATTAATTATCTTCCACAACATAAGACTTGTCTGATAACCATGATAACTAGGACACCATTGAAGGGAGACCTTTGTGTAGTGAGTGTTTCTCTCTCTGTCTCTCTCTGTCTTCAGTCTCTCTGTCTCTCTCTGTCTTTGTCTTTATCTCTCTGTCTCTGTCTCTGTCTCTCTATCTCTGTCTCTCTGTCTCTCTGTTTCTCTCTCTCTCTCTCTCTGTCTCTCTCTCTCCTCCAGGTTGGATATATTTCTACCCTCAAAATTCTAGGGTATTCTAAGGGGCTTGGTGGCATTTCTTTTTAATTCCCATTGGCTTGAGCTCCTACCCTCTATGTTCCTCCTTTTCCACTGTTAGATGCTAGTGACTAGCACCTCAGTTACCTGTAACTATTAAATATCAATTGCAAAGAGATATTTATTTTGAAGATCTACTAAGAACAGACATTTTCCTCAAGACCTCTGGGACACATTCTCCCATATCCTCATTCTTAGCACATTTCCTACAAAATATTAGTCCTACTAAGTTCATGTCCAGATGTGGCATGTGTGCCAGTTGAGTCCTCACCTAAGCCACCTTGGCTCAGGCCAGAAAACCACTGCTAGAGGTCAATCCTGGCTTCTTGGGGCAAAGATGTTATAGAGGCTACAAAACCCAGTCTGGACTCCAACTCTGAGATTCCTCTGGTTTCACTCTCCTGACCTCCAGATTAACACTAAAGGGGTTGGAACTTAAAAATACTTTAAAGGACAAAGCAATGCCGACTGATACAGTACATTTTTATTCATAAGGCAAAGAAAACAGAGATAATAAATTTTGTTTGTTGTAAATATTATTTGTTATTAATTGAACATTTTGTTTCAAAATAAATTTACGTTTTTGCATCAATTGACACATTTCTTCCTAGTGTTAGTATTCTTTACCTAAAATGGAAATAACAAACACAGAGGTCAAGAACCAAGGCCCTTTCATAGAGAAGACCCCAGGGTCTCTTCTCCTATAGCATTATTCCGCATCAGATACTATGAGTCAAGTCACTAAGACCCCTTAAGAGTGCAACTGAAGATGATGAGGTAAAGAGAGTAAAGCTTAGATCTTTTGAAGCTGGACTCAGTTTCAACTCTGTATCCAGTTTAAAAAAAAAAAGATTCCTTCTAATCATACTAAATCATAAAAGGTTTCTCCTAATCATGGCTAAAATTTATATAGCACTTCCTTTGTGCCAAGTACTGTGCTGAGTACTTCACATTTATTATCTCATTTGATCCTTACAACACTGGGGTGGGGGGGGCATAAGTGCTATTCACATTTTACAGAGAAGGAAACTGAGGCATACAGAGGTAAAGTGACTTGCCCAGGGTCACATTGCCAGTGTCTGAGGCCTGATTTGTATTCAGGTCTTCCTGACTCCAGGCCCAGAGATCTGGGCCAACTAGTTGCCCATGTAAATTATGTGGTTAACAGACCAGAACCAGTTACAAAATTTCCACACATGCTCCTCAGGTTCTCCATGTCTTCATGGCTTTCCCAAAAGCAGTCCCTCAGCATCAAAATGTGTATGGATTCCATCCAAGACACTCTATACATATTCCAGACCCCTGTTACACTTATATTCTGTTTAAATAAATGTATGCCAGTAACAATAGCAACCACTGATACAGGGCCTTAAAGTTTGAAAACCACTTCACATTTATCATATCATTTGGTACTTACAATAACCTTGTGAGTATGACAAATGAAAAACCCAAAAAA
>NW_020940305.1:0-1140 GCF_900497805.2 Vombatus ursinus | reverse complement strand
ACGATGAGCATGCCTGCCTCTGGAGATGGTATAAAGGCCCCAGCCAAAAGAAGTGGGGCTTTTATATACGCAAGGAGTGTTATTATGGTTTTGAAATAAGAATTTATGTTAGTATTTGGTCTTATTTTTGGCCTAGGGGCTTACTTTGTAAACTAGTTCATAGTGACTTACTGTTTTTCAAGAAGACCTGAGTTCAAATCCAGCTTCAGACACTTACTAGCTATGTGACCCTGGGTAAGTCATTTAACCTCTCTGTGCCTCAGTTTCCTGATTTATAAAATAGGTAATAACCCCTACCTTGAATATGTCCCCTTTTCTCCACTCTAGTGCAGGCCCTCATCACTTCATGCCTGGATTACTGTAATAGCCTGCTGGTGAGTCTGCCTGCCTCAAGTCTTTCCCCACTCAAACTCATTTACCATCTAATTATTAAAGTGATTTTCCTAAAATACAGTTCTGAGCATGTCACATGCACACCTTCCCACCTCCCCAACTCAGTGAACTACAGTGGCTTCCTGTTGTTCCTATTATCCCAGACTCAAATACAAAATGTTCTGTTTGTCATTCAAAGCCCTTCATAACCTAGCCCCCTCTACCTTTCCAGTCCTCTTACACCTTACTCCCTTACAGGTACCCTTCAATGCATTAACATTGGACTCCTGGCTGTTTCATGAACAAGGTACTCCACGTCTTGGTTCCAGGCATTTTCCCAGGCTATCCCCCAAGCCTGAAATATTCTCCCTCCTAACCCAGCTACTGATCTCCTTGCTTCCTTTAAATTCCACCTTCCACAGGAAGCCTTTCCCTCTCTTAATTATTTCCTATTTATCCTGTACATAGCTTGCTTTATATATTTGTGTGCATGTTATCTCATCCATTAGATTGTAAGCTTTTCGAGGGCAGGGACTGTCTTTTGCTTCTTTTTGTATCTCCAGCATGTTAGCACATGTTAGCACATGTAAAACATGAACAGTAGTGCACAGATACATACACCCCAGCTGTAATAATTATACCAAACACCTTTCCTGGAGATCCGTCATTGATTACAGGGAGAACCCCGTCAGCCTTTGTGGGAAAGAAACATTTCCAGTCTCTGAAACATAATTTCCACAGGAATTATTTGAGATTTATTAATTAATT
>NW_020940304.1:4848-5015 GCF_900497805.2 Vombatus ursinus | reverse complement strand
AGAATACTATTGTGCTCTAAGAAATGATGAAAAGTATGAAGAAGTGGGAAGTGAAGGGAATAAGCACCTCCTATGTACCAGGCACTATGTAAAGTGCTGTTCAAATATCTCGTTTTATCCTCACAACAATGAGGGAGGTTGATGCTATGATTACCCCCACTTTACAG
>NW_020940304.1:0-4838 GCF_900497805.2 Vombatus ursinus | reverse complement strand
AGGTGTTGAATCACCCAAGAAGGATTCACTTGTTTACTATACTAGTTAGGGCAGAAAAGTGGAATAGCATGGGACCACATATCCACTATCACAGAACAATGAAATGCCCTGTTAAATATATTGTCTGTCTTCTTGAAGCACAGGTAGGTAGCGTAGGGGAGTGGAAATAATATTAAATTTGAATTTAAGAGTCCTGGTTTCACACCTCTGTTTCAACAACAGATTTTTTTTCTCTGTTTTCAGCATATTAATATTTTAGAAGATAATGTAATGATAATCAAAGTAAGAAAAATTAAGTGGAACAGAGGATTAAGTAGATTGATAGATTAGGGAGGAGAAGTTGATTATGGTGTAAATTACCCACAAGGTTGAAAATCTCAGCCATTATGGAGAGTAGGGGAAATTGTACCACAACTCATATTGAGTGTGCATCATTTTTATTTTGGCCACAGATAAGGGACTATTATCTGTGTTTTGAGTTTAGGCTGCTCTCCTTCCTGGAGTCAAGGGACTAGAAATGGAGTAGTGTAAACTCTCCACACTTCAGGTTGTTGAGAGGCAATGACTAGCCAATAAACATTTGCCAGGCATTGTGCTAAGCACTGGGGATATAAAAGGAGGCAAAAGATAGTCCCTGCCCTCAAGTAGTTCACAGACTAATGGGGGAGACAACGAACATACAAATATGTACAAAAAAGCTACAAACAAAGAAAATAGGAAATAATTAACAAAGAGGAGACACTAGAATTAAGAGGAGTTGGGAAAGGCTTTCTGTAGAAGAAGGGATTTTCATTAGGACTTGAAGAAGTTTCCTACTGGGAAACCAGTAGGCAGAGATGAGGAGAGATAACATTCTGGGCATGGGAGAGAGACAGAGAAAATGCCCAGAACTAAGTGATGGAGTATCCTTCTTGTGGAACAACAAGGAGGCTGTTATCACTATATTGAAGAGTATGTGTCTGGAAGTAAGGTGTAAGAAGACTAGAAATTAGGGTGTGGGGCTAGCTTATGAAGGGCTTTGAATGCTAGATAGAGGATTTTGTATTTGATCCTGGAGGCAATAAGGAGCCATTGGACCTGTGCTTTAGGAAAATCACTCTGGTGGCTGAATGGAGTATGAATTGGGAATGGGGAGAAACTTGAGGCAAGTGGACCCACCAATAGCCCATTGCAGGAATCCAAGCATAAATTGATGAGGCCCTACACAGTGGTGACAGTATCAGAGGAGAGAAGACATATTTGAGAAATGTTGCAAAGGTGATATCGACGGACTTTGGCAAAAGATTAGAAATGGGGGATGAGAGATATGGAGGAATTGAAGATGACATGTAGGTAGGGGAACTGAGACACTGGGATGATGGTGTTGCCTTCAACCATAATAAGGAAGTTAAGAGATGGGGGAGGGTTTAGGGAGAAAGATAATGAGTTCAATTTTGGACATGTTGAATTTAAGATATCTACTGGACGATCAGCTTGAGATGTTTGAAAGACAGTGGGAAATGTGGGATTGGAGGTCAGCAGAGAAGTTAGAATAGTATATTTAAGAATCATCCACAAGTGGAGACTTAATTTGACCTTGAATGAAATTTTTCTTAGGTTGTGGAACTTTTGTTCAAAAAAATAATTGTCAAGCAGTGATGCTATGGAGATACATAGAGCTATTTTTCCCTTATGCTTCACGCAGTTCTCTCCATGATTTCCTCATTCTTGAAGTTACTGTTAGATTATATAGAGTAGGATTGTTTAATCACTTTGAAGCTTTCAATTCTCTCTACTTCGGTCTCCAAAAGGATATTACTTTTTTAAAATATATTTTAATTTGTTTCATTAAATATTTCCCAACTATATGTTAAAATTTTTTTAACACTCATTCTTTAAAATTTTGAGATCTAAATCCTTTCCCTCTCTTGCATCCCTCCCCTACCCCTTGAGAAGGCAAGCAATTTGATATTGATTATACATATGAAGTCATGCCAAACATTTTCCGTATTAGTCATAAGGGTATACTTTTGCTGTGTTGTTAGCGTGTTTCAGTGATACCCTCAGGGGCTACCAAGGGCTGTAGGACATTTTGCTCCTTAGCTGAAAGAGCTGTTCCAGTGGGGTTGGTTTTTTCCTGTCTCCTCACATCAGGGTCTTTTCTCCACCATTGCTTTTTACTCCTGCCTGTCAGTGATTACTCTTTAGCAAGCTTTACTACCCACATCTCAGATTAATTTTTACATCTCTTTCTGTTGGATGCCACCTCTGCTGTTTGCTAGCCTCTTCACTCTGTTCTTTTCCTTTTTCTCTGTCTTTTTTTTCCCTTTCCCTACCACTTCTATGTTTCTAAAATTTCAAGTAGGTTGGATTTAGCTTTTATAATTGCTGCCAAGTAATGGCAGTGCCCCTGTCTCTGCTCACCATTCACATTGTATTATATGTAAGTTTTTTTGGCAAGGCAGTTGGGATTAAATGACTTGCCCAGGGTCACACAGCTACGAAGTGTCAAGTGTCTGAGGTCGGATTTGAACTCAGGTCCTCCTGACTCCAGGGCTGGTACTCTATCCCCTGTGCCATCCAGCTGCCCCTATTGTATGTCATCTTATGATTACTTAATGCTTAGAGATTTGCTCTTTTTAAAAAAAGATTTCCACTATGCCCAAAGGGCTATAAAAATGTGCATACCCTTTGACCCAGCAATAACACTTCTAGGACTGTATCCCAAAGAGATCATAAAAATGGGAAAATGATTCACATGTACAAAAATATTTATAGCTGCTCTTTTTGTGGTGGCAAAGAATTGGAAATTGAGGGAATGCCCATCAATTGGGGAATGACTGAACAAATTGTGGTATATGAATGTATACCACAGTTTTTTCAGACCTGCTATCGAAGAGCCAGACTGTCTGTTTTTAAATTAATCTTTTTTCCCTCCTCTGTCTTTCATAAAGGTGCTAAAAAAATTGAAATGTGATCAAATTAGACAACTGGAAGAAAGAAAAGATGAAATGAGGTGCCTGGATAATTTCTCAAATAGAAAAATCTGCATAGTAGTCAGGAATTAACTGCAGTAGGGAGATATACCTTTAATTTTGTGTCATTTTTGTAACTCTCTTTTTCTCCTCTAACCACTTGTCTTCTTTCTTTACCCTACATTTTCTTAGATTAAGCTCATAGTAGAACTATCAGTCACTTTTTATTAGTACACAATAAAACCCTCTTAAGAGGGCAGTGAGGTGACCCAGTGGATAGAGTACAGGGACTGAAGTCAGTAAGACTCAACTTTCTAAGTTCAAATCTGGCCTCATACTTCCTAGCTGTATGACCCTAGGCAAGCCATTTAGCCTGTTTGCCCCAGTTTCCTTATTTGTAAAATGAGCTGGAGAAGGAAATGGCAAACAACTCCAGTATCTTTGCCAAGAAAATCCCAAACGGAGAGTCAAACATGACTCAACAACAACAAAAACCCTCTTAAAATCACAGTTCAATAAATTTGTGTAAAATCAGTCATAATGCAGAGTCATTCTGAAGTGACTCTATGTTTAACCTTGCTTGACTTTGGTCCTGCAGGAGAAGGTGGTCCCTCATGTCCTAATCATATCTCCTTAGAATAATCCTGCATCCTCATAATAAGCACCTCATCTCCTCATTGGGCCAATCAAAGTACTTAGGGAGGCACTGAGGTGGCACTAATCCACCACCTTCTGATTTCTGATCTAATCAAAGTATCTTTGTACTTCTGGGGAAGACTTCTGTCTTTAAAAGCAATTCTTGGTTTGAATCCCAGGTTGGCGCAGTGGCTGGCCCACTGATGCGTTTGCCTTGGTGTGTTAGTAAGCTCCTTTTTAAACTTTTTCTTCCAGAGTTTTGCCTCTTTATTCAGGACAAAGTCTGGAACATAGAATTTTCCTTTTAACAGATTTGCCATGTTGTACATTTCAGTTTTAAAATTCCATTTTGGTGTTATTAGTTATTCACTTTACTCTCAAAATATTTAAACCCAGTGTTTTTTAAAATCTGGTACTTCGACAACACATCCTTTTATGTGATGTATGTTCTACTAAAAAAATAAAATAAAGGAAAATTATAATACAGATGTTATTTTTAGTGTTTGGATAAAGAAAATCACTTTTCTGAATAAAGGTAAGTGGTTTAAAGGACATTATAATTGCAAAATGGTAATGAAAAGATTAATTATCTAAGTAATCCTAAAATCATCCTACAGCCTTTGGGTAGAGAGGAGGAGAATTTAGTCTCTTTAAGATATATAGCTGTTAAACAGGATTTCAAAAAAATTGGAACTTCAGGGTAATCATAAGGCAGTGAGAAACAGAATTTAAGTATAATAATAGTAGGGATACAGAGCCCACAGGAAGATCAGTCAGATCTTCATAGTTAAAGGAAAGGAAATAACCTTTATTGAAAGGAAAATTCTTCATTTGGGCTTTCATCCTGAAGCAAAACTAGGGACAAAGAGAATTAAAAGGAACTTATAATAAGTAAGGTAGCAACACCTGGAGGGGCTGATCACTGGAAATCATCTATGGTTTAAAGTGGGGCCAGTTTTTATACGTAACTTTAAGACAATTTAGGTAGGTTCACCTCAGCAAAAGAGGTTGAGCCCTTGCATCACAGTTCCTCCCCAAGGCAGCAAGGAGGTGACAATTTACAGGTAGCAGTACAAAAGTCACAGGTAGGGGATTCGTGACAAAATGCAAGTAATGGAAAAGCTGCAGAATTGGTCCCACCTTCCCCTACACTGATTGACAAGCAGGGCTGGGGACAATGAGTCCCTGAGTCAACATATCCCAATATCATTCTAAATGTAATGATTTTCTTTCTTTATCTAGTTGTGG
>NW_020940303.1:0-2948 GCF_900497805.2 Vombatus ursinus | reverse complement strand
AGGCTCGGGTACAATGGGGTCCTCTGTGCCGATGGCTGCTAGAAGAAAGGCTGAGCAGGGGATGGAGTGGGGAAGGGTCTGAGGAAATCAGATGGTGGGGAAGGGAAGACACAAAGAAAGAGGGAGGCATACCATGATGGCACTGCTGGCCCCTGTGGACAGGAAGATGTTGTCAGGGTCAGAAGCAATGCCCCCGTCCCGATGCTCAGTGTACCTTGCCACATCTTCTCGAATCATCTGGATGCCAGTGCTGGCGCTGTAAGACCCTAAGCCAGGGTGGGGATGGGGAGTTAAGATGGGTATGGGTCAGAAAGAAGGGCATGGGGTCTGTGTGCAGAGCCACACTCCCTTAAATCATAGCGTCCCTGAGGGCAGGACCATGGCCCCCTTCAGAACCAGAGTGTCTTACCGTCAAAGCTGCAAGGGGCCTCAGAAGTCATCCCATCCAACCCCTTCATTTTACAGATGAAGACATTCAGGCCCAGAGAGGTGAAGTGATTTGTCCCAGGTCACACAGGTAAGAACCAGCAGAGCTAAGATTCCAAACCAGATTCTTCTGCTACAAATCCAGTGACAGGCTGCTTGAGGGGGCAAGTGTGAGAACAGGCAGAGAAGGATCTCACCTGTGCTGTGACCCTCACAGGCCTGCAAGATTCTCATTGCCCGTTTCTTGGCATCTTCTGGGAAGGATGGGCTGCTCAGGAGATCTGGGTACTGGCAGAGGGCCAAGACCTGAGAGTTGTGTGTGTGTGAGAGAGGAGAGAATGGCACAAAGTGAGGGCCCATGGTGTCCCCCGAGGGAAAGAAGGAACAGGTACTATACTGGACTGGGGCGGTGGGGCAAAGCTTCTCACCTGACGCATAAAAGTGATTGGCTTCTGACCCATAGCATGGGCATCTCCTTTATAGGCATGGATAATCTCTGTGAAAGGCTTCTTCACACCCTGTAGAGAGAGAAAGGATGGGGGCAGCTAGGTGACGCAGTGGATAGAGCACCAACCATGGATTCAGGAGGACCTGAGTTCAAATCCAGCCTCAGACACATAACACTCACTAGCTGTGTGACCTTGGGCAAGGCACTTAACCCCATTGCCTAGCTAAAAAAAAAAAAAGAGAAAGAGAGAGAGAGGAAGAGAGAGAGAGAGAGGATGAGGGCCCTCCCTCTACCCCTCATTCTTCTCCTTTCCCAGCTGTCTGGGCTCCCAGAACCAAATAACCCTGATGGGGAAGGGGGCTGGCCTCACCCAGTGCCTGCCCCATTCTGTCTAGACAAGCTATAGAGACCCTGGAAAGGGGTGGGAGAGCACAAGATGAATTCCTTACTCATGCAGCCTCTCCCCTACCACCCCACAGCTGTACTGAGGGAGGCAGGGGTGAAGGTAAGGGGACTAGAGAAGGCAATGGGCAGGAGGGTCTTAGAGAGGTGCCCCTCATAGCTGCAACCCACAATTGGGAAGGGTACTGAGACAGTTTGGGTCCACCTTCTCCTCCTGCCCACAGTCCACAGCTGCCTAGAGAGAGAGCCCTGGTCTTGTAGAGGACAGGATACCTGAGGCAATGCTGGCTGAACCCTCCTTACCCCTCTATTATATGTCTTCTCTAATCCTATAACTCAAGGTCTTGTATTCCTGGAGTAATCTCAATTCCAGAAAGAAAAATCTCAAGCATGGGAACATGGAGCCCCTGACCCAGGGCATGTGTAAAGGTTGGCATGGAGGGTATGTAGCTGTGGGACAGGTAGACTGATGGGGGGCAGTGTGTCCCTGTGGACAGAGAACCCTAAGAAATAGGTATGGCCAGGGGTGAGAGAAGTTGGATTGGGAATAAGAGGTTGGGCAGGGCTAAGCACATAGTAGGTGCTTCACCAATCCATTCAGGGGGCTGGAGGGAGTTAAGTGGAAGGAAGATGGTAAAGTCATTGGGAGAATTAGTTCTTTGCCCAAGGAGAGATGACAACTTCGGACTGAGCAGGTGTCTGGGAAGGGGGTGAATGGGGTGAGAAGAACCCAGGACAGTACCTGCTGAAGCTCTCTCTCCAGCTCCATAGCTCGCAGCACAATGGACCCGAGAATAACATACTCGGTGTTTTTCACAGATTGGTTCATGGTGTCCAAGGTCAGCACCTTGTCCCGAATCCCATTCATGACCTGTTGCTTCATGTTCTTGTTTGCCATGGTCCTACATGGGGGAACATATGAAGCCTAGTCCGAGTTCCCTACCCCATGCTAGCATCCCATACAGCAACCTCTCATGACAGGGGTAAGGCAACTTGGTTCTGGGAGGGCCCAAAGAGAGGGAGGGACGGACAGAGGAAGAGCACTGAAGGGGGGAGGACAGGAAAGGGGAGTAGGAGGGAGAAGAAGAGGAGGAAGGGGTACAGGAGGGCACCACGTAAGGGTATTAGGCAAGCAGGAAAGGCAGGAAAGAGAGAGGAGAAAGTATAGGAGAAAGTCAGAGGGGAAGGAGGAAAAATGGAGTTTAGCGCCCAAGAAGGGAGAGCAGGCAAGGAAGAAGGGGGTTAGAGAGGGAGGTAAGGTGAGGTGAAGTAAGGAGGAATAGATCAGAGACCAGGGAAGAGCAGGACATGTGGGAAAGAAGGGTTAGGAGAAGAGGGGATGAAGAAGGGGAAGGGTATGAAGGGGGGAAAGAGAAAGGACAAGGAGGAGGGGTCGGAAGCAAAAGAGGTGAGACATCTGGGAAGGGAATAGGAAGGTGGTGAGGGAAGGAAGCTCTGCCCCTGGATGGGGTAGGGGAGGGAGGGAAGGTAGAGGCGGAGCTTAGGGCAGGACTCCTGTCACTGCCAGGAGCAGGGAGACAGTCACATAGCTGAGGCGAGAAGGGGAGAGAGAAACCCAGACAGCCACAGGAGAGACAGAGATAGATGGGGAAGAGAAAGATGAGAGAGGTGAGGGACCAAACAGCTGAGGCTTGGGGATGAGGAAGCCCCT
>NW_020940302.1:0-1044 GCF_900497805.2 Vombatus ursinus | reverse complement strand
GGAAATATTAGAACACGAGGCCATGGCAAGAGGGCAAGAGGGACTGGCAGGATCTTGAGAACCCTTTCCCTTAACTGGAGCTTTTTCTTCACAGAATCACCAAATCATATACTATCAGAGCTGAAAGGAGCACATCTAGTTGAAGAACACCCACACTCCAATATCCCTGACAAATTGTCATTTAACCTCCATTTGAAGGGCTCTGGCGATAGAAGCCTTTCCTCGTCATTACTTCCCAAAGGCTGCTAAATCTACTTCTTGGATTCCTTTCTCATAACATCTGAATGGGCTACAGGTCAGGGGCTTGGGCAAAGGCCATGACCAGGTTCACGCTATCATATTGGGGCCCAACTCCAGTTATCAAGAGGGGAATAAGGTTCAGGGCTCCCAGATGGCCCAGGATTCAAATGAGATTAGAGCGTCAAGATACTTACCAACACTCGGTAGTACTGGACCATGTTCATTATAACCTGAACACCAAAAAGTGGACAATGTGGAAAGTGAGCACAACATGGCAAAAGAGAAAAAAGGAAATGAATGCTCAGACTGAATGGCCCAGTTAAACAGGACCAATTCTGCTGCACTTGGTCACTCAGAGACAGATCTGCCTCTTGGGAGAGTGCCTTACAACTCTGGCATGAGGTAGGGAGAATAGGAAGAAGCTTACAGCTTGAGAGGAATGAGAATGAGATAGAGAGACATTAAATACCTGAAATAATGGACTCTTTCTCCTCTGTGTCTTCCCTATTCTATACTCATGTGGAATTTTACATTTATTCCCATTCAATGTTACCTTGTTAAGTTTGTCACATTATCTCAACTTTCTGGATTCTGGTTCCACCCAGAAAAGTTATCAACTACCTTTTCTCTCCTCGACTCACAGGATCTATAAGTGACTTCCATCTACATTGTTTTCCAAGCCATTGATAAAAATGTTGAACAAAACAGGACCAAAGACAGCTCTCTAGAGTGGCCATCAGGTGAGAGCAAGTCAAAAAGCTCTGAGAAAATGGCTCCTTAGGTGAACAGTTATGGTCTCTAGAC
>NW_020940301.1:0-9660 GCF_900497805.2 Vombatus ursinus | reverse complement strand
ACCTTAACCGCTGCTTGGTTCAGTTTCTTCAATTGTTAAATGGAGACAATAATATCACCTAATTTTAAAGGTTATCATGAGAAGAAAATGACATGATATTGTAAAGAAAGCACTTGGCCCAGCCCCTGGCAAATAGCAGGTGCATAGAAATGCTCCTTCCCTTCCCTTCCTTTCCCACCATCTGTGCTGGAATCCGAGGGCAATAAGGAAGACAATTCAGGACAAACCTGCTACACCGCCCCCAACTAGCAGCTGGGAGCTACAAATTGATGCTTGTTAAAAAGAATAATATTCCAAATACTAGACTCAGTCCTGGGAGGAAGGGCTTGCAAGGAAAAGCCACCTGAGCAGTTTTCATAGAACTGGCAGCAAAATTCATCCCAGGTAGAGGCTAGACCAAATAACCCCTTAGATGAGTTCCACATTTGAGATGCTTCAACACTGATTCTATCTTTGACCTGAAGCCACCTAGAAGTGGTAAGAAACAGCATCAGGAGCAACAAAGGAAACTCTCAGGTTCCTATCACACAATGCAAAGGCCTTTTACAGGAAAAAAACAGATAGCAGGAGGACCATGTCTCTTGGACACAGGAGACTAGCACTTTTCCCTTTCTGTTAATTGATAAATCCTCCAAACTCTGCACCCTCAGAAATTAAAACTCAAGAGTTACCAGAGGAAGTGTCCTTACCCAGGGGGAGAAGGTTCCGGGCATTCTCCAGCATCACCTCCTTGTACAACCCTTTCTGAGGATGGTCCAAGAGGCCCCACTTCTCCTGGGTGAAGTCCACAGCCACGTCCTTGAGTGTCACTGTCTCCTAAATCATCAAAAGGCACAGGATGTAGAGTTTGAAAGTCACTTCAGAATTAAATAGTCCAACTCCCATCAGTTTACAGGAGGAAACCAAAGCCCAGGGCAGGGATTTGCCCAAAGGTCATGCCCTTTATGAGTGTCAGAGTCAACTCTTGAAACCACAGCCAGTAAGAGCCCACTTGAGTGATGTGAAATTTCCTCCTTGTGTTCTAAAGAACATTCTCTGAAGAGTTTGTGGGAAGCTGCCATGGACATTGGGGGGGGGGGGATTTTATGTGATCACTTAAAAGAGAGCAAAGTTAAAGAAAAAATCTAGCTTGTTTCCTGAGAGGCTGAAATAAAGTCTTATCTGGATGAGGACTCTAAAGAGATATCCTTCAGAATCTGGACTGCACCGAGTGGCATGAAATGGTTTCCAACCAAATGAAGAGGAGTTGTTTGTTGTTACACCAGAGGGCTGGAGGTCCCTCTGGGGATGATGTGTCATGGCCAAGACAGCTTCTGCCTCTGCTTTAGGGTGGCTTTCATTTATCAACGGTGTACATTCCTTAGTTGTTATATTTCATTGTGTAGAAACAAGAGTAACTAGGATGGAGAAAGGAGACTTCCTTCACTGATTAAAAAAGCAATATTAATTACCTCCAGTTTGGTTTGAGCTAATTTGTGAGGAAAATGTTGCCAGTTTCTTTATGAGAAATAAATGGTCTAAACACACTCCTAGAAGTCTAGAAACTTAAGAGAACAAGAGAATGAGTTAGGGGGCCAACTGATGGACTATATGCAGGAGCTGACCAGATCTGAAAATACCCTGATACTTGGGAGGGGTCATCTATATTTCCAACCTGCTATGTGGCCAATGCACTTGGAATTTGATGGTTTTCTACTTAATTTTCTTCCATTTCTATCATAAGCACATGATTTACTTTATCAGAGATTCAGATGTTTACGAACAATTCTCCATCCTGTACACAAAATTGCCATTTCATTTTTCATCATTGTGATTTTTTCCTAAAATAGCTGGTTTATGGTCTCATCCTTCACTTCCTTTATTATTTTATTTTGGATAGCTCTTTTACTTTTTTTTTTTTTAATTCCCAAGAACTTCTAAATCT
Organism: Vombatus ursinus; assembly: GCF_900497805.2. NCBI lineage: Eukaryota > Metazoa > Chordata > Mammalia > Diprotodontia > Vombatidae > Vombatus > Vombatus ursinus. The sequence continues at coordinate 7,736 of NW_020940301.1, read as the reverse complement.
CTCCTTTTTCTCTTGGGTCTCTGGAGTTGCTCTTCTTTGTTGCAAAGTATTCATGGTGTGGGTTCTCACTAAAGGAAGGCAATCTTTTTATTGAAGTATAGCTGATCTCTAATTGATTCCCTAACTCACACTCAACAGAAGGTATTCCAAATAGCCATTCCTTCACCACCAAGGGAGTGGGTTATGAACTCCAAACCTCCTTTTAAGGAGAGAGCTCATCTCAGACATCTCCTCATTTCTCACCTGGCTAGGAAGTAGTTGTATTCTTAGCCAAACAAGAAATAGAGGCAATTATAAAAATAAAACAGAAAATTTTGAATACTTGAAATGCCAAAGTTTCTGCACAAACAATATTAATGCATCCAGGATAAGGAAAAGTGGTCAAATGGGGGAAAACCTTTGGGAGAAGTGATTATTTTTCTATTATATTAATAACCAATTATTAAATTAGGATTAAGGCTTTTTTCTCTATTTTCTCATTCAGGATTGCTAATAGATGAGATTGCTTAAATCCTCTGGGAACTTACTCCTCTGGGTGGGATCCCACCCACTTAGGAGATCTTACTTCTGTTTGGATTGTAAACAGAATCTAAACTAAGTGAATTCCAGCCCCAAAGCATTAAGCCCAGGTCCTTGCACATCTCCACTGAAGTCTAAGGCAACTCAGCTAATGAAGGAGAAAACTAACCAGAGTGATCTGGGTAGAGATGGATTCCTTTGTCCAGGTTGCTGAAGGCAGCTGAGTCTCATGATCAAGCTATGTTTTCAGCAGTAGGAGCCAAAGGCTTTCAGCCCACCTCCTCATTTGAAAGTCCACCCCCTCACTAATTGTTCACCAATCAGTGTTGATTTTCACCTATCAGTGGCACTGCCTTTTCCAAAGGCATTTAAACATTCAGTGATCTCCATGGTTGGGTCTTTGGTTACTGAGAGAGACCAATGACCATCAATTTATTGCTTATCAGCTAGCCCAATCAATAAATTGATTATTAATTACTCAGAAACTATCTGTCCAGTTTTTCATTCATCTCACTTTGGTATAAAATTTCTCTGATAAGAGTTTGGTATCCAAGACATATAAACATAAGACTGACAGGCATTCTGGAATAGCTAAATGGTCAAAGGATATGAACAAAAAGTTCTCAAAAAAAAATTGCCAAGTATTCCCAACCATATGAAAAAATGCTTCAATTCACTAATAAGAGAAATGCAAACCAAAACACCACTGAGATTTCATCTCATAATCTGCAATTTGGCAAAAATGGAACAGTCAATGTTGAGTTATGGGAAGCATGCCTGTGCACACTAAGACAATGTTGATGGAGCTAAGAAATGGCACAGTATCATGAAGATCTGAGTTCAATTTCAGCCTCAGAAACTTACTAGACATGTGACCCTGGAAAGTCATTGAACTTCTGTTTGTCTCACTTTCCTGAGCTGTGAAGTAAAGATAATAAGAACATCTACCCCATAAAGATTGTTGTAAACATGGTCAAAGGTGGATTTTTGGAGAACATAAGTCACTCTGTTGTGTCTGAATCACCTCTGAGCAAATGTCTTCTTCAGTCCCTCCCTTCTCCCTATTGGAAAGAAAAACTCCCAAGACTGCCCAATAGTTCCATGAACTCACACCTTTCTCCACATCCTTTCTAACAAGGAAAGTACTGGGCACTTAACAAATATTGACTAATTAACTAGCCAACAGTTTAGTCTGCTACTAATAGCTATGCTAAAGGCATTTGAATACATGAAACTCTTCTTTTGAAAAGAAAAAAGAAGCACCATTTCTGAACCTTTTCCTGTCTAAGGGCCCTATTTGGCCTTACCCCAAACACTTTGACTCTCTCTGGGTTCTGGGTTAGGTGAGCATTTGAACTCGAATGTGTGCGCGCACACGAGCGCACACACACACACACACACACACACACACACACCTGTGGAACTGAAGATCACTGATGTCCATTCCCTATTTGTGATATATGTTGACCTTGGTGTGAATACGTCCTGCTGAAGCAGAAGACATACAGTGCCCTAAAAGCTAAAAGCTTTTTAAAGAAACAAACTTTAATTAAGGGTTGTTTTTCCAGCACCTTGTGAAGCCCCTCCTGGACTTGAGGGTACCCTAGAGTCTCTTTCCCTTATCTTGAGATACCATAAAACTTCCCCCCTATCCTGGACCATAAAACTTCCTTGTCTCCCTCATCCTGAGTCATAAATTTCCCATCTTCCTTATCCTGAGTCCCCTATCCTGCCATCCATCTTCCTCATCCTGTGTCATGACAACCCCTCCCCTTATCTTGTAAGATAAAACAGACCTCTATCCCTCTGTAAGTTGCTAGTTCTCTTTCCAGAGCTAGCCAGCTGCTTTTGTGTCAATAAAACTCCCAATGGTTACAGAGAAGGTCTAAGTGAATTCTTGCACACCTGAACCAGCTCTCCCAACTCCAAATCTCAACACTGCTGCATCCTGCGCTGCCTTATTCAGGCTGTCACTAGCAAGGACCATGACAATTCTTGCAACAGGATCAAATGAGTCAGATTGTGGAAGATGCCTGGCCTGTTGTAGGAGCCTATAAGCAGCTCCGGCCCCCTTTCCAGTCTCTCTCTGACCCAGGGACACCAGCCTCCTGGCTGATCCAAGACTCTCTGCCTCCTGACTTTGTGCTTTTCCAATGGCAGGCCACGTGCTGGGAATGTTCTCCCTCTTCAGCCTCCTAGTTTTCTTCAAGTCTCAGCTCAAATTTCACCTTCTGAAAAAATGATTTTCCTGGACCCCAGAAGTGTTTCAGCCTTTCCTCTCAGAGCACCTCCCTTCTATGCTGCAGAGACCTTGTGGGACACAGCTGCTGCCATGTTGTCTCCCCCATTAGACTGGGAACCCCCTGAGGGCAGGCACTGGGTTTTCCTTCTTTTGTATCCAGGAAAGTTTTGAACAGTGCCTGGCATGGAGTAGCCACTTTCAGATTGCTTGTTGACTTGACCTAAGAAATGGCAAAGGGGAGAGATTCAGAGTGACCTGAGGCAGAAGGACATGAGCAGCACCAGGAAGGCAATTTCTGCTCTGATGACAACACTGAACAGGACAAGAGCTGGGGCAGCCTCCAGGGCTCTGCTCCTTCAGGGCTCTGCTCCAGGCCTGTCCAGGCTTGTTCAAGCGTGAAGGGTTTTCCTGGACCTTCACTTGGTAGGTTGGAAAGTTTGGTCAAAGGAACAAGGAGGTGGGGGAGAAGCTGGGTGTAGGGGAAGGTGGTAAATAGAAAGCAAAGACATGCTTCCTATATAATAGAGACTAATGAATGAAGTGGTCATCCTGATGGGTCATTTGTAATGAGGGAGAATTTAAAAACAAAAGGGGGCCAGCAATTTGTGGGGAGAGGGAGCCTTAGTACTTGAGATTCCAAATTGCCAATGAATCAGAAGCGGAGAGGATGGCAGTGTGTATTCATAGTGTGTATGAATGGTATGTATTTCATGTTTACTTTTTGTAAAGAAATGATCCCCAAGTAAGGTATTGCCAGCTTCATAGACCATCCTCTATGTCTATGGAAATGGCCTGGATTGTTGATGCTGGTCAAGTCCGTGAATGACTGCACTCACCTGGGCTGGGGCTCGGCTGCTCTCAGGGACCATTCCCTCTGAATCCAGGCTCCCTGTGTAGGTAGCAAAGGAATCAAAGTGACTCCATTTTGTAAAGTTCCTCCATCTTATCCCTGGGCTTTATCTACCTCAGCATCCTGCTTCCCCCATCCTTTATGGTCCCCCAAATGTAAAAAGAGCCAAAATTCTTCCTAAGAGATGTCACAACTAACTACGGAATGTTTTAATTCTGTGCCTTTCTGATAACCACGAGACAGCCTGGAGCCCCCTGGAAAGTTCCTCCCTTCTTTCCCTCAGCCTAGAAAAGCCCAGCTCCTCCATTCCCCAAAATCCATGTGGACAACCTTTGGGCTCATACTCTGGATGATTGAAACCTCATGACAAAACTATTCTAATTTCCCTCCAACTTTGGTGTTTGGATTTGACCCAATACCCGCTTGGGCCAGGCCTTGGTCCTCTGCAGACTAAGCTAGGGAGGGAGAAGGATCCCGGAGGGAGAAGGATCCCAGAGGGAGAGAGGTCTTTCGCCTTTCTTCCCAGGCAGCAGGCAGGCCTACAGGGATTTAGAGAGGGTGAGGTCCCACAGCAGTTACAAAGGCCCAGGCTCTATTCTCAGGGGAGAGATTTCAACCTGTAGGGGGAGAGAGGAAGCAGGGAGGGTGAGCCTTGAAAATGATGATGGTCTGAACAGGAAGAGTACTTCTTTCCCTCTTTCTCTTCTACCCCTCCTCTTCCTCATCCTCCTACAGAGACCCAGGAGGCCGAAGGGGCTTGGGATCCCAGGTGGGATGAGACTAGTTAGAGTCTCAATGAACCCTGAGTTAGAGTTCTCTCTCCAACTGGTCTTCTTCCCTCCCTGCATCTCCTCTCCCCAACCAACACATTTACGTTAGCAAAACAATAGATTGACTTCTTGGTCTAGGAGGGAGGTTGAGGAAGCTAGGGAAGGTTGAGGATGGGGAGTCCTCTGGAATGGAGCTACCGAGGAATGACCATGGGAAGCCTGAGACTGGAAGACAAAATCCAGTCAGGATTCATCCCTGAGGGCTCTGAAAGAAGAGGGGGCAGGGAAGCAGGAGGCCTGGGGAAGGGGAGCACAGGTAGGGTCTGGGAGGCAAGGCATTCTAACCCAGCTCATGGCAGGGAGGTCAGGGATGCTTGAGTGACAGAAGGGCTCCAGGTGGATGCTAAGCCAGGGAAAGCAGGAAGACTGTGTTCTTAGGTTTAACTAGCAGCTGGGGATCCTCTGGTAGAGCTTAGGCCTGGAATCCCTCAGGGGAAAGTGGAGACAGTGTGCCATGTGACTGGCATCTGATAGGGAACCAGCCAAGAGCTACAGGTTCCAGTAAGAGGGGAAGGGCAGGATAGAACTTTAGTTCTGGCATCCTAGGTAGGTCCTCGGGGTAGGAAAGCAGAACTCATGGAACCTTACAGGGGGCCGGGTCTGAAGCATGAGAACTAAATTTCTAGCCAGGAACTGGGGGAGGGAGACAGGACACCTGGGTCCCTATGGGTAAAGTCTGAAGTTTGGGAAAGTGAGGCGCAATGGTAAATCTGGGGAGGGTGACCCTGGATGTTTGGGAAAAAATTTGGGAAGTGCTGATCCAGTAGCCAGGCCTGGAAGGCAGGCATGCTCTTGGCAGACCCAGAGGAAACTCACTGTGAGATCAGATGAGGAGGATGAGACCCAATGGTACCAGCAGAAGCCAGGACCTGTTTGGGGGCCTGGCTCAGATGTACCTGGGACCTGCACCCACTGAGCTGGCTTTCATAAGGCAAAGTGCTCTCATGTCAAAAGGAAGGAAAAGTGATTTCAGCTCCAGGGGAGGAAAAGTGATCTCAACTCCAGGGGAAGAAGGCAGAGTGCTCTCAGCTCCAAAACTTTCCACTTCCAAGCCAGCCTACCATAGGAGGGTCCTCCTAGTCCCAAAGAGCACCACCCTGTCCAGTCCCTAAGGCCCCCCAGGATGAGCCCTTTCCTCCAATCACAGCCAGGGCCAGGACCTCAAGACCCAGCTTGCCTCTCCTCTCCAGTCCTGCCTTCCATCCCGTGGAATACCTTCACTACTGGGGTGGTCCCCTCTTCCACTCTAGACTCCTCTCAGGCCTCCAGACTCCACCCCAGAGCTGTATTCCACCTAGCCTACCACCCACCAGGATGGTCATCTCTCAGAGCTCCTCCTCCCTGATCTCTCCACCACGTCCCTCCCTCCCTCACCCTAATTTGGGACTCATATCTTCCCCTTTCTGAACAGAAAGACTGCCAAGATAACAATTGGCTCTTGGGAGCATTGGGATTCTATATACCATTTATAACTGTAAGTCCAGATTTGATCAGATGGAGTTTCTCCTAATCTAAATGAGAATGTGGGCTCATTGAAAGTCAACTGTGCTCTCCTGTCCTGAGAATTGGAGTGTTTGACCCTCTACAGGTAGATCAGACCTTAATATAAAATATACTTAAAATCTGGCGTTAAGGTGATATATTTAGGAACTTTAAGAATAAGAAGTAAATGTAATCGGATCAGAATTATTCTATTCTGCTCTTAATACAATGACTCTAGAGTGGATGAAGTGAGTTTTCTGTGTAAGATAATTCAGAAATGCATGGAACCAAATTGATTTCAAAATTTGACTAGTGATTTTGTTTCATGTTTAAATTTGTAACATTGTTTATGTTATTATTATGTTTCTGATTTTTCTCATTGGGTTTTTGGGAAATAATTATGTAAGAAATGCTATTAATTTGAAAAATTAAAATGATGCAATTGTATCCTTAGAAAATTAACTCCCCTTGTGATACTGTGAAATTATGAAGTAAGCCATAAGAGAGTATAGCTACAGTATTTAAAAACTGCTACATATTGAATTGTGTATAGTTTACTTCAGAATGAATAAGAAGAAGAAGAAAAGTACAAAGGGCCCTGTAAATTTTCCTTAGCTATGAAGTTGTTGGGGAATTTACTGAATGAGTGCCTTGGGACCTTCTCTTTGAGCAAGGTAATCAAATCTTATTAGCCCTGGGGAAGAGGCTGCTGAAAGAAGGTTGTCCAATTTGAAGTGGTTTATTGATGAAGTGGTTTACTGAGGAACTGAAACCTCTCACAGCTGAAGGGGGGTGGGCAGGAGGTAGTGGTGGAGAGACCCAATGGAAAGGGCAGTGAGTAGAAGCCAGGAGCTATGTGGGGTCTGGCTCAGACTTACCTGAGACTGGCACCTACAGAGCTGGCTTCCAGAACGTGGAGAGATCTCAGCCACAAGGTAAGAAGGCTTTACAAGTCTTGTTATAAGTTTGTTCCTAATACAGAAGTGATTTTTATCTGATGGATTGTCTCACCACTGACTATGAAAATTATAAGATCATGCCTGGAATAATAGGTATTGAAGTGACACCTCTGAGCTAAGTCTCAGCAGATGCCAGCCCTGATGCCTCCTGGGCCTCCTTCCTTAACCACAGCTGATGTTGTCAGATCTTGGAGTGCAGAAAGTAAGAGGATGCCTCACATTCTCTGTGTCTGGGGACTCAATTATGTTAATTCAAGAAGCATTTATCAATCCATCAATAAACATTTATTAAGCACATACTATGTGCCAGGCAGTAGGCTAAGAACTGAGGATACAAAGAAAGATTAAATAGTCTCTTCCCTCTGGGAGCTCACATTCTATTGGATTAAGTCAAGTCATCAAGTCAACAGGCATTTATGAAGCATCTAGTACCCCAGGAAATAGCTAGGCCCTGGAGAGACCAAGAATGGACCAAGAAAACACAAAAGAACTTGCAAACCACTAAGTATCCACACACACACACACACACACACACACACACACACACACACACACATGCACACATCTGTACACACACATGCCATATATATGCATGCCTTCACATATATTTCTATATCTGATTTTAAGGTAATAGGTCTTAGAAAGAGCCTTATTAAGTCCTCCAGCAGAGGAGAGAACCAATATAGGGGGCCCGCTCCCTGAGCCTCTGAAAGTTTTACATTATATAGAGTTCAAAGCAAGGAATAAGAAATCAACAGCCCTTGGAGGCAGTTTCCAAACAGGGCACACAGGATGCTTAAAAGTTCCATTGCAGATAATTCCTCACCTCAGTCTCTGGATCCCTTGAAAGGTTT
>NW_020940300.1:0-3846 GCF_900497805.2 Vombatus ursinus | reverse complement strand
ACAGGTACTTTTAATTTTTTGTGTCTCATTCTTTCTATTTTAATTGTTGTAGTTACTGTGTATATATACTGTTTTCTTGGCTCTGCTCAATTCACTTTGTATCAATGCATAAAGATGTTTCCATACTCATCACACACATTATTTCTTACAGCCTGGTAGTGGTATTCCAGGTTGTTCATGTTCCATACCTTGTTTAGCACTTTCCCAGTTGATAAGCATCTACTTTGTTTCCAATTCATAGCTGTCACAAAAAGTGCTGTTATGAACCTTTTGGAGTATATGGGGACTTTTTTTTCTCATTGATGGTTTCATTGGGATATAATGGAGTCTTTGTTTTGAAAGCTTTGAACATTTTTCTTACCTTCTTTGCATAATTCCAAATTACATTCCAAAATGGATGTGTCATTTCACAGTTTGACCAAGAATGTATTAATGTGTGTATATTCCCACACCCATGTTTAGGTATAAAAACCATGTTTGTGCCATAAAAGGAATTTGAAAGGATTCCTTTTTTACCTGTTGTTTCAAATACTTTATGTGATATTGAGATGAGATTATTTTTTTTAAAGTTTAGTAGAATCACTTTCAAATCCCTCTGGTCCTGGGGATTTTCTCCTAAGGAACTCTTTTATGCCTTGTTCAATGTCTTCTGTTATCGTGGGATTATTTAAGTATTCTATTTCCTCTTCTGTTAACATGGGCAGTTTATATTTCTGTAAGTATTCATCCATTTCATGTAGATTGGCAATTTTGCTGGCATATGATTGGGCAAAATAACTCCTAAGCATTGCTTTAATTTCATATTCACTTGTCATGCATTCACCCTTGTGATTTTTAGACTTGTAATTTGGTTTTGTTCTTTCTTTTTGTTAATCAAGTTAAGTAATGGTTTATCTATTTTATTAGTATTTTCATAAAACCAGCACCTACTTAAAAAAATTTTTTTAGGCAATTGGGGTTAATTGACTTGCCCAGGGTCACACAGCTAGTAAGTGTCAAGTGTTTGGTCTGAGGGCAGATTTGAACTCAGGTCCTCCTGACTTCAGGGCTGATGCTCTATCCTCTGTGTCACCTAGCTGCCCCCCAAGCACCTATTTTACTGATTAGTGTGATTTGTAAAAATTTTTCTTAATCTCATGTTTGATTTAGTGATTTCCATTTTTATGTTTAATTGGAGATTTTTCATTTTTTTTCTACTTTTTAAAATTTCATGCCCAATTCCTTAATCTGCTCTTTCTCTGTTTTATGAATGTAAGCATTTATAAATAGAAAATTTCCCCTCAGTACTGCTTTGGGAGCATCCCACAAATTTGGGTTTGTTGATTTGTTGTTGTAATTCTCTTTAATGAAATTATTGGTTGATAATATGGTTTGTTCTTGGACTGGCTCATTTTTTAGGATTAGGTTATTTAATTTCCAATTAATTTTTAATCTATGCTTCCACATCTTGGTAAGTTATATTGCATTGTGTTCAGTAAAAACTGCTTAGTACAGTTTTACTGTCTATTTCCTTCTGTAAGTTACTTGACTTTTCCTTTGAGAAGGTGAGTGCTCTGCCATTAGTTCCATATTTGGTGAGAATTGATATTATATTGTCAATGGTACCTTTTAGGAAGATACAATTTTCCTGCTTATCTCTTTGAATTAGGACTATTTCAGCTTTTGCTTTGCCTGAGACCAAGATTTCTACCATTGCCTTTTATACTTCAGCTATAGCATAGGGCAGCTATGTGGCACAGTGGATAGAGCACGGGCCCTGGATTCAGGAGGACCTGATTTCAAATCCAGCCTCAGACACATTACACTTACTAGCTGTGTGACCCTGAGCAAGTCAATTAACCACCACTGCCCAACAGAAAGAAAAAAAAAGCTAAAGCCGAAGTGTGTTAAGTGGGAGGCTGGGGGGAGTGGATTGTCCGAAGCTTCAGGCCTTTTCACATTTTTCACACGGCAGTTTTCAGAGGTAGTTCTTGGGGTTTGAAAGGTTTTGGTGATTCCAAAGTGATGGGATTTGGGGAGAGTTTTGGTCACTGCATTCCTGGTCTATGCTCTGGTCCTTACCCAGGAAGAACCCCTGATCCCTTGGGACTGCAATCAATACTCCACAGGGTCACTGCTCCCTTTTGACTAAAAGTGATACTGCCCCTCAGGGCCCCTGTTTCTTTGGGATTGCAACTGGTACTCTTCCTCGGGTTCCCTGCTCCCTCTTGCCGAAAAGTGCTCCTCTCTGCCCTTAAACTGTGACCCAGAAGTTTGTATATGCAATGGAGTATCCAAACAGCTTCTAATCTTGTGTCTAATGCTAGCACAGGAGTCTCAGTAATCTCTTTCTAACTAATTGCTAGGTCCACTTATTGTCTCTGCCTTGGGAGCTCCCCAAGATTTTGCTGCTTCTGACTATTAAAATTAATTATCTGAAATAGAAAATAAGTCTGAGATCCAACGTTTCTAAGTAAATAAATAATGATTTCATAGTAATGGTTGCCAAGTTCCTCTTAAGTCAGGTCAACTAATTCCTCAATAATTAAGGGAAAAAGGAGTGATTTACCACGCTTATTTTTATAACAAAAGAGATGAAAAAAAATTATAGCAATGTTAAGAAACTTGTTTGGAACATAATTCAGTTGGACAAGGCAGGTCATCTGAGTGTTTTGCTTCTCACAGGTTTTCTTAAACCAAATTCCTATTGTTGGCAACATTCAGCTGTCAAAGTGAGATTACCCCAGAAGTCCTTGCTCCACAACTAAAGCAGAAAGCTTCCTTTCAAGTGGCCTGTAGTTTCAACTAAGACTGGGAAAGAGGAACTTGTGATTTGTAGTTAGCAGTCACCCCCCAATACCCATCCTGCACTTTCCAGAAAGCTAACCCAACCTCAGGAGATTATACTACTGAACTCATACTTCATCTTTAGCTGAAGAAAAATAAGGTAACTTACCCACTAAGTCTAAAGAACTTAATCTTTTGTCAACCCCCCTTTCTACAACTGCCAGAAAGGAGACCTTAGCCTTTAAAAAGAGTCTTCTAGTGGGCAGCTAGGTGATGCAGTGGACAGAGCACTGGCCCTGGAGTCAGGAGGACCTGAGTTCAAATTGGGCCTCAGACACAAAACACTTACTGGATGTGTGACCCTGGGCAAGTCACTTAACCCCCATTGCCTAAGCAATAAATAAATTAATAAAATTTTAAAAAAGTAAAAAGAGTCTTCTAATACTTTATTTTATTCCTGCAATGATATATGACTTATTGTAACTTATCTGCTACTACATGATGAAGTCTTATCAACCTATCTATTCCTTAAATCTGTAGGTAACATAGCCTTAAGAGAATACCTTTGTTAGTTTGTCTTAGCTGTTGGGGCCAACTTTTCTTAAAGAAGGGAGGTTAATCCTACAGTCCAACTAAAATTAAATCAAAGTCATCAGTACTAACTGATTTAAATGGTATTCTTTTTCAGTCCACCACCTAGTCCCACCACTGGTGTTTCATGCACATGGGCTCTGGACCAGCCTCCACCCCTGTGTTACAGATCTCATCTTCACCCTCTCAAGGTGTCTTGGGCTTGGAAGAATGTCTCAAACTACCCTGTTGTTGGCTCTGCCTCTTGATAATTTGATATGAGGCATTATTTTAAAGTTGTTTGGCGAGAAATGTTGGGAGAGCTTGGCTTAGTTCTTCCTCTACTCAGCCTTCTAGCTAATAACTTCTTGAATTGCATTACTGATCATTTGATCCTTTGTGAAGTGCAGGAACTAACAAAGGGAAAAGGGCATCATCCCCTGACTCTGAGCATTTTCACTGGCTGTCCCTCATACGTGATATATTCTCACTCTTCATCTCTACCTCTTG
>NW_020940299.1:0-5739 GCF_900497805.2 Vombatus ursinus | reverse complement strand
GCTTCTCCGTATCCAGCCCATCCCAGTACACACGACTCTGCCTACCAGTCCCTGCCTCGACTTCCAAAATACCCAGATCTTACCTTACCCATGCCACAGTACCCGACTGGCAGCTGCCAACATCAGACAGTCCCTCACAATTCCCCCTTTTTGTTTAATAGAGGGGTGGAGACAGGGTCTCCATACTAGGCCTTCGGTACTGAGTGCCTCTACAAAACCTCTAAGAATCCTAAGAAAACCTCCTAAAATAGTGGGTAGTAACAATAACAGTATAAATGCAAAAGGAGTAACAAATACCCAATGGGTTACAAAGGAGGGGATGGGGAAGGACATATGCTTAATCCAATCACTAAGGTGATGAACAATATCATCAGTCTCGTGTTGGTGCCAAGTATCAGATATGTACCATGCCAGTCTAATCAACACCCGCAAAGCCTGGAGTACAGAGGAAAGATTTGTAGCCTAGATCTGGGAAAAGGCACAGGTAACATTACATCAAATAGGAAAGAAAAGAAACGGTGAAACGTTTGTGAAACGGTGTCGCAAGTGGCATTATGGTTTAAGGGTGTTACACAAATGGATCAATATCAGCCATCACATGGCAACTGCTGTCTCAATTCCAGCCACATAAGTTCATTCCCAATGTCCTGAGTAGCCAATGCTACTTTTTCAATCTGCTCCTCCAGCTGCTGATCAATATCAGCCTGCACTTGGAGGGCTTGGACGAATTTATTGGCCAGTTCCTCTATTTTTGAGGCAAGCAATTGCTGTCCACTATATAAGTCCTGTATCTGGAACTCCTCGAAGATGGATGCTGCCAACGCCAAGTGCCCCAGCCATTCTCTCGTGTCTCCCAGGGCACTGGAGCTGGTGCAACCTGTGGCAAAGTCCTGATCGCGCAAAAAGTGAAAACAGTTTTACTCAGATTAGACATCCTAACTGTCTTTTCTTTCTGCTCTCTTTGAATTTTCTGTTGACTGTGTTTCTTCTCCCATCCTTGTTGTGTCTCCCGGGACTTCTTCAACTCGTTTTGTTCTTCTTTCTGGTACCCAGCGGCTCTGGCCATCAGAATCTGTAAGACATAAATACCCCGGCCCTCTCCACAACACTACAGATGGGCCTTGCCAGTTTCCTTCATCGTCCTTCCAGAGGACTTTCTGGTTAAGGGATGGTGCATGTAGTGCTGTTTTTAAAGGGCCAGATGAATTACAAGTGGGTGGTGTTATTAGCTGTAGCATGCTAGGGGATAGGCCCGTGTCTCTATCTAGACAGAGAAAATTGTATGTATATAAAGCTTTATCCACATCTGCTTGGGTAGGCCACCGCCCTGAGCCCCGACCTCCTACTCCCCCTTTTTGTTTACTGAGGGTAGCTTTCAAGGTACGATGGGCTCGCTCAACAATAGCCTGACCTGTGGGGTTATAGGGGATCCCTGTAACATGCTTAATGCCAAAGGATGTAAAAAAGGCAGTCATTTGTGTAGATAAATAGGCAGGCCCATTGTCAGTTTTAATGACATGAGGGATCCCCACAGAGGCAAAACAATGGTACAGATGCTTAATAACTGATGGGGTGTTCTCCTTACTGGATACAGTGGCCATTATAAATTTGGAAAAAGTATCAATGCAGACATGGATAGTGACACGGCCAAGATGAGTGACATCCATTTGCCACAAATCATTGGGAAAAAGACCTCGTGGGTTAATCCCCTTACTGGGTGGAGGGGGGAGAAAAGGAACACAGCGCACACATCGCCTCACAATTTGTCGAGCCTGTTCACGAGTTAAACCATACAGGCGTCTCAGGGAGCTCGCTGGTAGGTGTAAAAAATCATGGGCTTGTTCAGGAGGGGTGAGGACTGGCAGTAGGGAGCACTGTAAGGCACGATCCGCTACATCATTGCCTTCAAAAATGCCTCCTGAGGTGGACTGATGAGAATAAACATGGAGAATGTAAAGGGGGTTTTTACGCTGCAACAAAATTTGCTGTAATTCCCTCAGGAGAGAGGATATGGTGGACTTATGAGGTTGGAGGACAGCGTCCTCTATGCATTTAAGAACCTTTACTGCATATAGACTATCAGAGATTATGTTTATAGGCTCAGGATATTTACAGCAAGCCTGGAGGATGGCAAAGAGCTCATTTTTCTGAGTAGAGTCATAGGGGGTTTCTAATACTGTTATTTCCTTGGAGGCCTCATGATAAATAGAGGCCTTATAGTTTTTTGTAGCATCAGTAAAAACATTTGAGCCTTGAACAGGTTCTCCCATAACCTTTCTTTGGGGTGGTACTAAGGTTATTTGCTCTAGCATAGGGAGAAGCAGACAGGAGGAATGAGGACTTATCTCGGCCCATTGGGAGCAATGTGCCCAAGACCAATAGGTTTGCATAATGGCTTCTCTCTGTCCAGGTTCAAAATTCAAGTAAAGTAAAGGTCGCTGTCCAGACAAGTGGACAGCCCTTTGTACTGCAGCTAAGGCTAGTTCTCCTAACATCTCATAATAATTTGGCAGTACCTTGTGAGCCTTCTTTGCATATACAAATTCTAACAATTTGGGACCTTGGTGTATAACACAAAAAGGACTCTGTTGATTGACCAAGGAGACCTCTATTCTACCTTTGGGGTCCCATCTGGCGGTCTGGGATTGGGCAGCAAGTGAGAATATTTGGGACACTGCTGCCTTAGCAGCAGGAGTCCATGCCCGAGGGGAGTTTAAATCTGAATTTCCTTTTAATATATCATATAAAGGCTGCATTACAGCAGGAGGAATGGGTGTTCGGGCCCTGAGCCATTGGATCTGTCCCACTAACTTTTGGAAATGATTCAAAGTGGTTATCTTATCAAGCCCTAGTTCAGGAATTTGATTGGTAATAAAGACAGCCTCCATACGAAGGCCTAGGTATATAAGTGGGTAATTTTGTTGGACTTTGTCAGGGGCCACCACCAAACCATAATGAGCAAGTGTAGAGACAGTTTCTTTTACTAATCTTGCTAATGTCTCATGACTGCTGGTGGCTAATAAAATATCGTCCATATAGTGAAGTATTGTGGCTTTAGGCCATTTGTCCCTGATAGGGTCCAGCACTCTTCCCACATAAGCCTGACATAAGGTGGGACTGCAGCACATTCCGGCAGGACCTTCCACTGATATCTTAAATCTGGTCCTGCATTATTGGTAGTGGGTATGGTAAAGGCAAATCTCTTTCTATCTTCTGGGGATAATGGGATAGAGAAAAACAATCTTGGATGTCTATGACTGTCACAGGCCATCCAGAAGGCACTAAATTAGGAGAGGGAAGGCCAGGCTGTAGGGTTCCCATGGGCTCTAGGGTGGTGTTAACCACCCTGAGATCTATTAACATTCGAAATTTCCCTGATTTCTTTTTTATTACAAACACTGGGCTGTTCCAGGGGCTGGATGTGGGCTCAATGTGCCCCACCTGTAACTGGTGCTGCACTATATCACGTAAAGCCTGGGCTTTCTCTGCAGGGAGGGGCCATTGGGGTACCCAGACTGGGTTATTAGATCTCCATGTTAGAGGAGTGGGTCTGATACAATAAAATTTTTCTTGTTGCCCAATGGCCCCAATTAAAAATCCTGCAGGGGTGGTATATAAACAGATGCACCACAAGCCTTCAAAATATCTCTTCCCCATAAATTGTATCTCAAACCTGTAACTACTAGGGGTCGGATGGTTCCTTGCTTATCTGCGAATTGCCAGGGCAGCTCCTCTGCTGATACCCAAGCTTGTTGTGCCCCTCCAACCCCATTGATCGTTGTGGCATCAGGTTGGACTCGCCAAGAGGGGGGCCAAAATAGTCGTGAGATGACAGAACGATCAGCTCCTGTATCTAATAATCCCTTGAAGAATCGCCCTTTAATTTGGATAGTTGCCCATGGCTTACTGTATTCTATTTGTTGTACCCAATTAATATCATTATTGTGGCTATCTAGTAGGGGGAGGGCTTGAGCCAGCACCTCCCCTTCGTCTATGTAAGCTGCCGAATCATGTGGGTTAGTTACTATAATCTGTTGCTGGGGCTGGTGAGCAATGACCGTTGTGTGGACAATAACTGGGGTATATGATGAAAGGCCCACCACGAGGGCTGTTTGGAAGGTAGAGCCAAGCCCAGTCACTGGCACTATGGTTGTGTCTCCCGGGTCGATTTGGAAGTTCCCTTTGCTAAGAAGGGGAAATCCGAACCACTGGGTAGAAGTCGGAGGTACTCCCGATGCAGCCCCGAGGGCGCATTCTGAGGGGGTTGGGCTTCCATCTGGTAAGCTTGTTGAGGGGCCCTCGAGGGGCCCCTTTCCCCGTTTCCCGACTTTGGCTTGCGGCACTCCTTAGCATAATGGCCGGATTTGTTACAATTGTAACAAATTGCCTTAGGGCAGGCTCCACCAGGTTTCTGGCGGCATTGTGCCTTAAAATGACCGGCTTTTCCGCATTGATAACATAATTTAGTCTGTTTTGTTTTCATCACCTCTGTTAGGTGGGCCACGAAATCCGGGAAGCGTTTATCAGGACCCTTTTTAATCTTGGTCAGGGAGGGCTTTTGTTTCCCCAAAGCCTGAATCTTACTAAAAGCCCATAGGGCACATTGGGAAACAGCTGCAAAGGCTGTATTTAGTGCCTCTTTTAACTCCTTAAACTTCTTCCATTCTAAAGGGGCCCAGGTCCTCCCTCGGTCGGTTAAGTGTGGGGGAGGGGGCCGTCTCTCCACGTGGCTTTCCTTGCTACGGTTTCTTGCTCTCTCCCGGCTACTGCTCTCCCGCTCCTGCCCTCCTGCTCGGCCTTGCTTTCTTTTCTCTTGATTATTTTCCAATTCGCTGTTTCTAGTGACCTCTGTCTCACTCCCTGAGTCTGTCTCACTCCTAGACTCTTCCTCACTACTAATTTCTGCTTCTTTCACTCGTTTATACACTTCTTTCCCTTGCACCTCCCGATTCGGGACCTTACCAAACAACTGTCCCATCCTCCTTCCTTAGCCCTATCGGCTAAGGGTCTCGTCTCTCTTCCCGCAACCAGACCAGCTGGTCCACGGGGCCTCTGGCCTATTTCCTCCGCCCCACGTTGGGCGCCACTTATACGGGCCGCACGCTGACCCTCTGCCAGTCGTGCGCCAGTACCCACTTCTCTTAAAAGAAGTGCACCACCAGAGTCTTACCCATTCCCGGGTCTTCGGTCCTCAGCCGGATCACCACACAGAGACAAGCCATGGGAAGGCACCAACACCAGAGTTTTATTCAGAGGCCAACACAGCAAACCATCATAGCAAGCCCAAGCAGCAAGGCCAGAGCAACAGAGCAGGAGCCGGGGAGCGCGCACGTGTGTTCTGACCACGCTTGTTCCTAAGTACCTACTTAGCCCCTCCTCCCCAGCCCGCTACTAGCCAATGATTGTAGGGTCAGATACCGGAAGGGGCTGTCTGAGTTTAGCACACCAAGGGGGAGGGAGTGACGTAGGAGGCCAGGATTGGATACAGGAAGGAGGCATCTGGGATTGACGCATAGACAAGAGTACGTGACCTAGGAAGTCAGACTCAGGAGGGGACTGGGTCAGTGCTGCACAAGGTCAGGAAGGTCACAAGAGGCATCTGGGGATGACGTTGCATATAGGGAGGGGACTAAGCAGAGGGAACTCAGTCCTCTGCCATCCCACTCCCACGTGGCACCGCCCCTTGCCTCAGGAGTTCAGGCTCGGCTACTTCCTTGCACCCAGCTTATGTCACAGAGC
>NW_020940298.1:0-16245 GCF_900497805.2 Vombatus ursinus | reverse complement strand
AAGAATAAATGGAGCTTTCCTTAAAATGACAAGTAATATTTATTGAAAACCATCAACAAGCATTTTATGTAATGGAGATAAACTAGGAGCCTTCCTAATAATGCCTGGGGTAAAGCAAGGATGCCCATTATCAACACATTTATTCAATATTGAAATAGATGCTAGCTATAGCAATAAAAGAAGAAGAAAGGAAAGTGGAGGAATTAGAATAGGCATTGGGGAAACAAAAGCATCACTTTTTGCAGGTTATATGAGGGCATACTTAGAGAATCCAAGAGAATCAATTAAAAACTAGTTGAAGCAATGAACAACTTTATCTAATTTGCAAGATATAAAATAAACCCACATGAATCATTAGCATTTTTGTACATTACCAACAAAGCTTAGCAGCAAGGGATAGAAAGAGAAATTTCCTTTAAAATAACTGCAGACAATATAACATTTTGGGGATTCTACCTGCCAAGACAAATCCAGGAACTATATGAACACAATTACAAAACTTTCTCACCCAAACAAAATAGATTGAAACATTTAGAAAATATTAATTACTCATGAGTAGGATGAGTCAATATAACAAACATTATAATTCTGCTTAAATTAATGTTCTTATTCAGTGCCATACCAAACTACCAAAAGTATTTTACAGAGCTAGAAAAATGATGACAAAACTCATCTAGAAGAATAAAAGGTCAAGAATATCAAGAGAATCAATGAAAACAAATATGAAGGAAGATGGCCTAGCCATACCAGATCTCAAACTGTATTGTAAAGTGTTAATCATTAAATTAATTTAGTGCTGGCTAAGAAATAGAGTGATGGATCAATGGAATGGATTATGTACACAATACACAGTAATAAATGAGCATAGTATTCTAGTGTTTGATAAACCCAAAGACCCAACTTTTGGGAGAAAAATTCATAATTTGACAAAAATTGCTGGGAAAACTGGAAAATAATATGACAGAAACTATGTATAGAACAACATCTCACACTGTACACTAAGATAAGGTTTAAATGGGCCAGTAATCTAGAAATGAAAGGTAATGTCATAAGCAAATTAGGAGTGCATGGAATAGTTGACCTGTCATATCTATGAATAAGGGAAGAATTTATGACCAAACAAGATATAGAGAGCATTATGAAATGTAAAATGGATAAATTTGATTGTGTAAAATTTTTTGAATGTCCTTTTCACCTTTATTTTATTTTTTAAAAATTTATTTATTTTTAGTTTTCAACATTCACCTCCAAAAGATTTTGCGTTACAAATTTTCTCCCCATATTGCCCCTTCCCCACCCCTAGATGTAAGCATTCTGAATAACCCTTCCCCTAATCTGCCCTCCCTTCTATCTTTCTCCCCATTCTCTTATCCCCTTCCCCTTCTATTTTCCTATAGGACAAGATAGATTTCTATACCCCATTTCCTGTATTTCTTATTTCCCAGTTGCATGTGAAAAAATTTTTTTAACATGTTTTTAAAACTTTGGGTCCAAAATTTTCTCCCTTCTTTTCTCCCCACTCACTCTCATTGAAAAGGCAAGGAACTCCATATAGGTTATACATGTGTAGTTATGCAAAACACTTCCATAGTAGTCATGTTGTGAAAAACTAACTACATTTCCCTTAATCCTATCTCACCCCCCATTTATTCTATACTCTCTTCTGACCCTGTCCCTCCTCAGAGGTGTTTCCTTTTGATTATTCCCTCCCCCAATCTGCCCTTCGCTGTATCATCCCCCTGCTCTCTTGTCCCCTCTCCCCTATTTTCCTGTAGAGTAAGATAGATTTCCATACCCAATTGAGTGTGTATGTTATTCCCTCCTTAAGCCAAATCCTAGGAGAATAATCTTATTCTCATTCATTCACTCTCACCTTCCCCCACTTCCCCTCCACTGTAAAAGTCTTTTCTTGTCTGTTTTATGTGAGATGATTTGCCCCATTATATCTCTTCCTTTCTCCTTCTCCCAGTATAATCCTCTCTAACCCCTTAATTTTATTCTCCAGATATCACCCCTTCATCTTCAACTCACTTTGTGCCCTCTATCTATCTATCTATCTATCTATCTATCTATCTATCTATCTATCTATCTATCTATCTATCTATCTAACTATCTATCTACATACATATAATTTTTCCCTCCAGCTACCCTAATACTGACAAAGATCTCATGAGTTACAAATATCATCTTTTCATGCAGGAATGTAAACAGTTCAACCTTAATAAGTCTCTTATGATTTCTCTTTCCTGTTTACCTCTTCATGTTTCTCTTGAGTTGTGTATCTGAAAGTCAAATTTTCTGTTCAGCTCTGATCTTTTCATCAACAATGCTTGAAAGTTCTCTATTTCACTGAATGTCCATTTTTCCCTTGCAGGATTATGCTCAGTTTTGCTGGGTAGGTGATTCTTGGTTTTAACCCTATCTCCTTTGCCATCTGGAATATTATATTCCATTCACTGCAGTCCCTTAATGCAGAAGCTGCTAAATCTTGTGTTATCCTGATTGTGTTTCCACAATATTTGAATCGTTTCTTTCTGGCTGCTTGCAATATTTTCTCCTTGACCTGGGAACTCTGGAAGTTGACTATCATGTTCTTAGGAGTTTTCCTTTGGGGTTCTCTTTCAGGAGGTGATCAGTGGATTCTTTGAATTTCTATTTTGCCCTCTGGTTCTAAAATATCAGGGCAGTTTTCCTTGATCATTTCCTGAAAGATGATGTCTAGGCTCTTTTTTTGATCATGGCTTTCAGACAGTACAAAGAATTTTAAATTCTCTCTCCTGGATCTATTTTCCAGGTCAGTTGTTTTTCCAATGAGATATTTCACATTGTTTTCTAATTTTTCATTCTTTTGGATTTGTTTTACATTTCTTTGGATTTGTTTGATTTCTCATAAAGTCACTAGCTTCCAAGTAATCTATTCTAATTTTTAAGGAAGTATTTTCTTCAGTAAGCTTTTGGAATTTCTTTTCCATTTGGCAAATTCTGCTTTTTAAGGCATTCTTCTCCTCATTGACTTTTTGGACATCTTTTGCCATTTGGGTTAGGCTATTTTTTAAAGTATTATTTTCTTCAGTATTTTTTTGGGTCTTCTTTAGCAAGCTGTTGACTTGTTTTTCATGATTTTCTTGCATCACTCTCATTTCTCTTCCCAGTTTTTTCTTTACTTCTCTTACTTGTTTCTCAAAATCCTTTTTGAGCTCTTCTATGGCCTGGGACTGACTAGTATTTTTCTTGGAGGCTTTGGATGTAGGAGTTTTGACTTTGTCGTCTTCTTCTGGTTGTATGTTTCAATCTTCTTTGTTACCAAATAAACATTTTATGGTCTGAATTTTTTTTGCACTGCTTGCTCATGATCCTAGGCAATTACTTGAGTTTTAAACTCTTTGTTAAGGTAGATGTGTGCTTCCATTGTGGAGAATGTACTGTCCAAAGCTTTGGGGATTTTGTGTAGCTGTTTTCAGAGATACGTCTAGGGACCTGTATGTTTTCAGTTCTTCCAAGGTGGTATTATAAGGGTTGAAGTGTTTATTCCTTTCCTGGCCTGTGCTCTCATCTATGAGTAACCACAAACACTCTTTTCTTCCTTGGAAGTGTGAGTAGGTTTTCCTCTCCACAGTCACTACAAGCTCGACCACACCAGCACTGCTCTTCGCCCCAGGACCACCACCCAGAACTATAACCCTGATGCAAGCACAGGCAAAGCAAGAGATTCCTGCCTCAGCACTGGCAAATGGATCCTTGCAATCCCCCTCTGATCATCCACCTCATTCCCTATCACTCTGTGAACTGGAAGTTCTAGAGGCAGCCATCACCCCACAGCCAAGTTCAGGGACTGGGGCTGGAACCAATCTTCTCTTTCTCACCACAGTCATAGACCTTTCCCACTGAGCTTCTAAGTTGTTTTTGGTGTTCATGGGTTGAGAGGTGTGGAAACTGCCACAACTGCCCGTGATTCAGTCCTCTGAAGCCTACTCCACATTCACTGAGGCCTGTTTTGCATGTATGCCCAAGCTGAACTGTGTTCCTTTCCCCGCCTTGTGCGATATGCCTTTCTGATCAACCATCCAGACTGTCTTGGGCTGGAAATTTATTTCACTCTCTTTTTGTGGGTTCTGCTGCTTTAGAATTTGTTTTGAGCCATTTTTATAGGTATTTGAAAGGGTTTGGGGAAGAGCTCAGGCAAGTCATTGCTCTCACTACCCTATCTTGGCTCCTCCCCTCTGATTATATAAAATTAAAAAAGTTTTTGCCCAAACAAAACCAATGCAGCCAAAATTAGAAAGAAAGCAGAAAACTGGGAATTTTTTTTTACAGTATCTCTGATAAAAACAGCATTTCTCATATATATAAAGACTTGAGTGAAATTTATAAGAAAACAAGTCATTCTTCAATTGCCAAATGGTCAAAGGATATGAATAGGCAGCTTTGAAACAAAGAAATAAAAGCTATGCACAGTCATATAAAAAAATGCTCCAAATCACTATTGATTAAAGAAATACAAATTAATACAACTCTGAGGTACCACTTCACACTCATGAGTTTGGCCAATATGACAGAAAAGGAAAATGATAAATGTTGTAGGGGATGTGGGAAAACTGGGACACTAATGAACTGCTGGTGGAATTGTGAACTGATGCAATCATTCTGAAGAACAATTTTGAGTTATTCCCAAAGGGCTATAAAGCTGTGCATACCCTTTGACCTAGCAATACCACTACCTGGCTTGTATCCCTAGGAGATAAAAAGGGGAAAAAACTATTTGTACAAGATAATTTATAGCAGCTCTTTTTGTGGTACCTAAAAATTGGAAATTGAAGGGATGCCCATCAATTTGGGAATGGCTGAACAAGTTATTGAATATGATTGCAATGGGATGTTATTGTGCTATAAGAAATAATGAATAGGACGATTTCAGGAAAAAAAACCCTATAAAAACTTACATGAACTAAAACAGACTGAAGTGAGCAGAACCAAGAGGACACTGTACACAGTAACAGCAAGATTGTCCAATGAACAACTATAAATGGCCTAGCTATTCTCAGCAATACAATGATCCAAGACAATTCCAAAAGACTCATGATGAAAAATGGTCTGCCTCCAGAGGAAAACTGATGGACTCTAAAGATTGAAACATACAATTTTTTCCTTCCTTCCTTCCTTCGTTCCTTCCTTAGTTCCTTCCTTCCTTCTTTCCTTCCTTCCCTCCTTCTCTCCCTCCTTTCCTGTTATTTTGGATATTGTTTTCTTGACTCTCCTTATCTTATCTTGCAATAATTCATGTTTTCTAATGCTCCTTAATATTCTTCACATTCATTATTTCTTATAGTATTCACAATAGTCCCTTATATTTATGTACCACTATTTGTTTAGCCATCCCCAAATGATGGATATCTATTTTCTTTCTAATTCTTTTCTACTACAAAAAAAGTTTTGCTATACATATTTGGGGGCATATGAGGCCTTTCTTTCTAACTTTGACTTCCCTGGTATATATGCCCAATAGCAAATTTCTGAATCAAACATTTGATTCAAATCTGGACATTTTGGTCCCTTTTCTTTTCATAATTCCGAATGGCTTTCCAGAATAATTAGATGGACCTGTTGACTGTTGGTCATACAACCAGTGTATTAGTGTGCCTGCCCTCCCATTTCAGCACATTTTGTGATATTGAAGAACTAAAGTACATTTTTATTAAGGGAAGAATGACCAAGTGAAGTGAGCAGAAACAGGATTGTACACAGTAATTATGAATGATGGTCAAATTAAGAGTGTAACCATTCCTATGTATGATTGAAGAAGAATTTAGATGGTGGTTACTAGGGTTTAGGAGGTTTGTGGACTGAGGGATTTGGATGTTCAAGGTAGTATTGGCATAAATATTGAGGCCTCCAACCCTAAGAACAAGGGTTGGGTCTTAGAGGAAGAATATGAGGTGGATATTGACTTCCTTGACAAAGAAAGAGACTGACACGAAGATTAGTAGTTGGCTGGTGAAGTTGGACTAGATGATTAAGAGAGAGAGGGAACCTTGAAGGTAAGACTGGACCAGACTAAGCTAGCATGATCATTATTCAGGATTTAGGAATAGATTGCAGTAAGGTCCTCTTGGACATAAAATGCAATTAAACATCTTTACCAGCAGCAAAAACTTAAAAGAATACGTCTTCCAATGTTAAACATTATAAAATACTACTGTATTTGGCCTACATGTTCAACACCAAAATCCCTGTTGTTAAGTCAGACATTCAGGAAGCCATTTCCCTACAGACCCTTAGGAAATCAGGCATAATTTCTGACTCAACTATCTGAGACATTAAGCATCTTAAAGTTCAGGAGACAAAGTCAAATAACATCTCAGCCACTTAACGGACCAGCCCTGTGTACAGGGTAGTAGCTAGGGGTAGTTGGGAGGGAGAAAAGAGAGCTATGGTCCTAGGCAACAGGGAAAGGAGAAGAAAGAGGGGATCCATTCACCATAGGTTAACAGGGATAGGGACATCATTCATGTCTCATCTATATATATGTCCTGCTGCCTGCCCCCATCTCCTCATTGCTGGCTCCCTGCCCTCAACTGTCAATACAGAACCAATATAGCTTCTAGTACTAGAATAAAGGCTCCTAGGTAAAGGTAATAAGAGGTGGACAATATATGGAAATATAATGGAAAGGAGGAGTAGGTCTGCTCTTCTTTCTTGGCCAGTGCTTTAGGAGGACAAGAGCAAGAGCTCACAAACCTGGAGAGATCTTCCAAGGATGCGGCATTTTTAGGAGAAAGGCAGGTTTCAGACATCCAAAAATCATAGAAGAGTATGAAGCAATCTAATATCAAGGGGAGATTGTTAACAGTTAGATGAGGATTCCAGTGGATACATTGGGATTGGAAGGCAGAAAATGATGTGGATTGTAGAGGCATTGGGACTAAGGTGGATGGGATGAGAATACAGAGAGACATAGGTGTTTTCTCCCTTTCAAAACAAATGACTCTAGAGCATGGACATCAAGGGAAAGAGAACTGGAAATATTTCCACCAGAGCATGGTGAATGACCAGGTGATAGGGTTCACTGTGATGACTGAGTTAAGGCCACGAGGGCTAGGCTATGACAGTTTTAAAATCTGAGTGCCTGAAAAGGGTAATTAGGCACTTGTTGGGTGGGATGAATTGATTTTTTTGCTTTTTAAAATATATTTTTGTTCACCCAGCAATACCACTTCTATATCTGTATACCAAAGAGATCATAAAAATGGGAAAAGGACCAACATGTACAAAAATATTTATAGCAGCTCTTATTGTGGTGCCAAAGAATTGGAAATTGAAGGGATGTCCATCACTTGGGGAATAACTGAACAAGTTGTGGTATATGAATGTAATGGGATACTACTGTGGTATAAGAAATGATGAGCAAGGGGATTTCAGAAAAACCTGGGAAGACTTATATGAACTGATGCTGAGTGAAATTAACATAACCAGGAGAACGTTGTATACATTAACAGCCACACTGTGTGATGACTGACTTTGATAGACTTGACTCTTCTCAGAAATGCAAGGATCTAAGATAACTCCAAATGAGTCATGATGGAAAATGATATCCACATCCAGAGAAAGAAATATGGAGTCTGAATGCAGATGGAAGTCTACAATTTGCTCTCCTTTTCCTTTGTTGTTTTGTTTTATTGCTTCATTTCTGAGGTTCCTCCCATTAGCTCTAATTATTCTTTACATCATACCTTATGGGCAAATATGCTTCATATGAGTGTATAAGTAGAGCCAATATCAGATTGTATGCCATCTTGGTTGGGGGAGAAAATTTGAAAATCAAAATCTTATGGAAGTGAATGTTGAAAACTAAAAATTAATAAATTAATTATATATGTATATATATATATATATTTCATGAAATATTTTCCAATAAGATGCAAAACTTTTTAACATTTAAAAACAAAATTGACTTCTACATTCTCTCCCTCCCACTTGGCCCTTTGCCAGCCCTTTAAAAGGCAAGCAATATACTATCAATTATACATGTGAGGACTGCAAAGTATATTTCCATATTAGTTATGGTACAAAACAAAATATACACACTAAACAAAAAAATAAAGTTTAAAAAGTATACTTCAATCTGCAGAGTTCATTAATTCCCACTGTGGAGGGAGGTAACATTTTTCATCATGGGTCCTTTGTAATTGTCTTGGATCATTGTCTTCATCAGAGTAGCCAATTCTTTCACAGTTGATCATCTTTTTAATATTACTGTTTCTGTGTACTATGTTCTCCTGGTTTTACTCACTTTGCTTTGTATTAGTTCATATAAGACTTTGCTGGGTTGAATTTACACTCTACCCATGACCAGTAACCTTACCTCAAGAAATCCTAGGTTGAGGCCCACTCAGTACGCTCTCTACATGAGGTATAAACTCTCAACTCCTAATTTCTGAGGACCAGGAAGCAGAGGACCCCCCAGTACTTAAGATATGCTGAGCCTTGGGATCTAAACTGACCTTGAATCTGAGACAGTACAGATGCAGAAAGTTTCGTCTCCCATCTGTTTCCCATTATTCCTTGGGAGATTGTAATTGATTAGGAGTCACTACTGATAGTGATTTTCACATGGGACAAGTTTGTTCTTTCCTTAGAGATGTCCCACATATCTCCCTCCCTCACAGTGACAGTTTTCTGAAAGGTGAAATGAAAATTACAGTACCAGGGGGAGATGAGCTTAGACTGCTCTATTCCTATAACTCCTTCTCCAGCCTCCTCTCCTTTCCCCATGCAGACTGTCACAGCTGTATCCTGTGCCAGGGCAGCAGACCAGCCTGGTGAGTATGTTTCTATATCTTAACATCTCTTTTAGGCAGAGACCTTTGTATGAATGTTGAGTTTGGGGAAAGACCCTGAGAAAGATCCTTAAGACAATCAAGAGAGGGATGACCCCTATTGTAGGGGGTTTCATGAACATTGCTTACTTTCTTTTCTCCCTAGTTTAGGTCCTATCAAGTGTGTACATGGAGAATATTACACAGTATTGGGTTCCTGGTATTGAGTGATTATGATTCATCATCAGTCAGATCTGTGTCCTAGTCAGTTCTCATCTTCACTGGAAAGAAAGAGGTTGAAATTAGTGAATCTTAGCCCATCTGAAAGAACAGGGGCCCCTCAGCTCATGTGCAGTTCCTTTCATAGTGGAGAGAAGGAACATAATATTAAATGACCCCTCAGAGCTGAGCTCAGGGTCTGGAATATATTGTGGAGTTAGGAATTAAGTATGGAGTTGAGAATTCCTGGGTTTTCATTCCAGCACCTTCATATCTTCCATGCCTCATGTGAGCCACCATGCTAGATATAAGTCCAGTCATATTCTCTATAATTTGTCTGCATATGGCCAATAAATATACTTGCAGTTTCTGTTAGGACAGTCAGGGTGACGCATATGCTCTTAATCAGAAATGGGAGAGTCACTCTCTGTTGGAATCTGGCTCCATTAAATGACATTTATATGTACCCATTTTTCTACTTATAGTGTACCTTAGACTTCCTTCTCATCTGTCTCTGTGTCAAAAACAAAAATAAAAAAAACCACTTAATTGAGAGTTTAACATTTTGTGCTCAAATTCTGCCTCTGCTGCTTGTGTGACATTGGGCCTATCAGATAATTTCTCTGGACATTAATAGAGTTCTGTATACAATGAAGAGAGTAGATGTGATTCAAGCTCTAAATTTATAAGCCCCATGACCCTGTGAAGATGATTCTAATTCCAAATGGAACCCAAGAGCTAGAAAAAGTTACAAGGTAAATTCTACATTACAAGGCAATTCAGAAGAAGAAAATGTATCTGAAATTTAATAATAAAACTAACATTTATATGGTACCTTAAAGTTTACAAAACTGTAATACTCCAAGAAATATGGGATCTATCTCACTGATGTGAGGATTATCTCTAGTGAGGAAAATTTCAAGTTAATCAGGTTTACCTATTCTTTGATATTCATGGTCCAGGTGCCTAATTCATAATACTTTTTTTAATATCTACAAGGTATAAGACACTATGAGAGGTCCAAAGAAGTATCAGAAATGATCCCTGCTCTTAAGAATCTTACATTTTAGTTGTACAAGAAGGGTATAAACATGTGGCCAGTGAAAATTTAAAAGTAGAGTATTTATATTATGGGTCAATGCAAAAAAAAAGAGATGTGACAATGTATCACATGGTATTTACCAAATTAACATGAGAGAAAACATTTATCAGAATTCCTCCAAATCCTCAAAAACTGTTTTTAAAATAAGAGACCAAAGAAATGAGTAAGCAAAAGAAATGAACCATATTAAATATACTACTTATTATAAAAACTGAAATCCAGCCACAGGTTGGTGTGACCAGAATACCCAATCTCAATTTTGGAACAACCAGCCCCAGTTCCTTGTGTTGTAAAAAAAGAGAATAGTACTAGGTAGAACTATTAGCTAATTAGAGTAGGGAGATGGACTACAACAGGATGAAGAGGCTGCCCACTCATGTTTTAGTTGTTGTTTTTTTATCCATGGCACCAGATCATTCTTTCTAGCTCTTAGTTCAACTAGACTATTTGGTGCAAACGTCCAATCATTTTGAACCCCACAGAGCACTTTTCTAATATAATGTATAACTGTGATGATGAGGATATAGATCTTTACCCAGAAACAGGTGTAGCTTTGACAAGCAACTAATGGATATCTTTCTAGGAAGTTATAAAGGTTGAGGGGAGGGGTGGGAATGGATTAAGAGGAGTCAAAATTCTCTTTGCACTGGGTCTTATGCCTGTCTGTGTGACGACATTTCCCTAAGGAATCCCAAAGAGAAATCTCCTAGACTTCAGATCCTTCTACACTGACTTTGCTAATGTCTTCTTTACCTCAGTTCTTTAGCTTACTATGATCCAGGTATTGCAATTTTTTCTGTTTGCCCTTTTCCTTCTGAAATTAGTGACTTCCTAGAAGAGTATCCATTAGTCAAATAGGTGGTGCAGTGGACAGAGTGCTTGGCTTGGAGTGAGGAAGACCTGAATTCAAATCTACCTTCACACACTAGCTACCTGTGTGATCCTGGGCAAGTCAATCAATCTCTGTCTGTCACAGTTTCCTCCACTGTAAAATGGGAATAATAATAGCAACCAAGGTTGTTGTGAGAATCAGATAGAATAATATTTGTAAAGTGTTTAACACATAGTAGGCACTTAATAAATGCTTATTTCCTTCCTTATAAGAGCTGTTCTTTATCATCAATGAAGCTTACATTGAATTATAATTTACATGTGCAGAGTGATTTGTTAGAGTTGCAGTCATACACTTGTGCTCTAATAATGGAGGAATGGTGAGTGGACCTCATGTGAATAGATGGACACAAGCAATTTAGCCACAGTGGCAGGGTTTATTTGATCACAAATCATGGTTCCAGAACTAGAGAGTGTTGGTTGTTGGTGGGCAGGGAGAAGGAGCCCAAATCTAGTAAGTGCTTACTATGTGTCAGGTGTTATGTTAAGCCTTTCATAAACATTATCTCATTTGATCCTCACAACAACCCTAGGAGGTAGGTGTTATTATCCTTCTCATTTTACAGTTGAGGCAGACAGAAGTTAAATGACTTGTTTAAGGTCAGATAGGTATTAAGTGTGTGAGACTGGCTTTGAACTCAGGTGTTCCCAACTCCTGGCCTAGCACTGTATCCACTACTTCAGCTTTGGGGTCAAGTGTATATCGACAGAGAGTTTGCGGTAGAGACAGCATACTCTCTGTGTATACTGAATGGAAGGGAGTGAGGAGAGAGAATTTGAGGTGTGCCAAACAGGTCTGAGACAGGTCAGTCCAGACAAAGCAAGCTGAGCCTTGAAATCAGCAAAAATGAGGAAGCATGAGCCAAGAAGAAAAACCCATAGGTCTATGTTTTCTAATCTGTGATGTGATATTATGGTAGCTGCTACAGGTAAGTGGATGGTGACGGTAATCCAGAGAAAGCTCTGCCCTCTGCCATCCACATAGATCCTGTGTGTCCAGATGCCTCTGCTCTAGACATCCCCCCTTTCTTCCTTCCTACCACCCTTGTCTTTCCCCTTTTCTGGTATTCTCTAGAACTGAATCTCACATGAAAAACTTTCCACCCTATGCTTTATATGGACTGGCCTCATAGCTCATCCTATTTTTTTATTCCCTGCATGTCCCATTAATAATTATTCCTGAGAGAAGTCCTGCCCCTTGCTGTAGTATCACCTAGCTTTGCCTGTTTTGCTGAACAGTATAAGGACAGAAAAAATATTGACCTAAGAGGAATGCTAAGTGTTTAGGAAATTCATCAAATCAACATTTATTAAGCACTTGCTGTGTTCGAAGCACTGGGCTAAGAGTAGGGGACACAAAGAAAGACAAAAAATAGTCCTTGTTCTCAAGGAGTTCTAAATCTAATGGAGGAGGCAACATGCAAACAGTTATGTAAAAACAAAATATATGCAGGATTCAACAGAGGGAAGGCACTAGAATTGAGAGGGATTAAGAAAGGCTTCCTGTAGAAGGTGGGATTTTAGCTGTGACTTGAAGGAAGCCAGTGAAGTCAGGAAATAGGTGGGAGGAGGGAGAGAATTCCAGGCAGGGGGACAAATAGTGAAAATGCTGAGATTTGGAAAATGGAATGATTCCTTCAAGAAATAGAAAGAACAGAGAATGTGGGGAGGGTGCGGATAGGGTACAGGAGAAGGGAGGAAAAGTGTTGGGGGATAGTAAATGTAAGAAGACTAGAAAACTAGAAAGGAGGATTGAATAGATTATATAGGACTTTGAATGTCCAAAAGAGAATTTCATATTTGATCCTGGAGGTGATAAGGAGCCAGTGGACTTAATTGAGTAGTAAGTGATCAGACCTGCTTAGCTTCATCAACATCCTTCTGCTTCTTCTGTGTTCAATATCATTCCACCCAAAATCTGACAAGGCCCATTCAGTGATTGAGACACAGTTGTATCCTTATTCTTCTGGTGACTGACATACAGAAATATATTCTTTTCCCAGAAGCCCTCCTCCCTTGGCCTCACTACCTCATGCTTCTGGCTATCTCAAGTTAAATCTCATAGTTTTATTTGTGTGTCTTAAAATGTGTCTGTAATAAGGGTGTATTATTCTTAGTATTCCTTGTCAGTATGTTTGTTTTATGAAAGCCCCTAAGTTCCATAGAATTGTAGTGGAATTAGAGTTAGGGTTATGGTTAGATTTGCTTTGTTATGATTTCCAGTCTCTCCAATGTACAGACATACCTTGGAGATATTGTGGGTTCAGTTCCAGACCATCACAGTAAAGCAAATATTGTAATAAAACAAATCACATAAATTGTTTTGTTTCCTAGTGCAAATAAAAATCATATATACACTATACTCTAGCCTACTATATATACAATGGCATCATATTTTTAAAATGTACATAACTTAATTAAAAATACTTTATTGGTAAAAAAATAACATTAAAAATCATCTGAGTCTTTAGAGAGTTATGATCTTTTTGCTGATGGAATATCTTGCCTTGATGTTGATGGCTGATGACTGATGAGGGTGGTGGTTGCTGATGGTTGTCATGGCTGTGGCAATTTCTTGATAATGATGAAGTTTGCGGAATTTATTGACTCTTCTTTTCATGGAAGATTTCTCTGTATCATACAATGATGTTTGATAGCATTTTACCTACAGTAAAACTTTGCAAATTGAAGTCAATCCTCTCAAACCCTGCCACTGTTTTGTCTACCAAATTTATGTAAATTCTTCAATATTGTTGTTTCTCATGGAAAAGGGAGGCCCGAGGAGAAGGAGAGAGATGGGGAGCAGCATTCAGCAGAGCAGTCAGAAGACACACATTTATTGATTAGCTGTCTTATATGGGCATGGTTTTTGGCACCCCAAAACAATTTCAATAATAATTTCAAAGATCATTGATCACGGATCACCAAAGCAGTTATAGCAATAATGCAAAAGTTTGAAATATTGCAAGAATGGCCACAATGTGACAGACACGATGTGAGCACAAGCTGTTGGAAAAAATGGCACCAATAGACTTGCTCAATGCAGGGTTTCCACAAACCTTCAATGTGTTAAAAACAAACAAACAAACAAAACCTGACAATATCTGTGAAATGCAATAAAACAAAACACAACAAAATGATGTGTGATTGTATCTGTTTGAATTTAGAGAGAGGAAGAACTATTTAGTTATCAACTAATTTTGTTGAGGGCAGAGACAATGAATGGTTTAGCCATTATAAAGTTTGACCTTCCAACAAACCTGTCACTGCTTAAATCCTTAGAGAGTTCTTAAATTTGTTAACTTATGGAGCCTTCTTATTCACAAAGCTAACTCCTCCCATTTTTTGAAACATATCTCTATTTTCTTCAATACAAAGTTACATTCAACTATTTGACTGGTATCTCAAGGTGAAATGCGGAAGGATTGTTCTGTAGTGTAGCAAGAGAGCACTAACAGTCAATAAACCAAGAGATCATTAGTGAATTACTTCATGTCAACTTTATGCAATCAGCTTTGGAAAGAAATCTAGCTACTAGATTTTCTGACTTGCAGTTGAAGCAATCTTTAGTGGAAAAAAATAATTATACTGCTAAAAACATTAACAAAAATGAACACAAATATAAAACGAATTGAATATAAATCAATTGAATAGAAAATAATATTATTATGATATGTTAATGAACTGAATGTAAAATTTAAAAATTAGAAAACCAACAGTTGAAAATAAGGAATAAAAGAGGAAATCTTGATGTATAAATCCAGGATTACATTGATAATTAGAGGAAAAATTGATATATTAGAAACCAACAATGATATAGAATTTAGAAGTCAAAACAAAAGCCTGTTCTTGGAGGAGAAAGCCACCACCACCCAGGATCCCCTGTCTTCTTTGTCTTCCTTTCTCCTAGGCTGGGTCATACTGGAAGGCTGAGCAGTAGGTAGAATCACCACTACTGGGATTACCCTAGTCCTTTTGCTACCTTCCCCTTTCCACCTCCCTGAAGTAAAGGTTATTTCAGAACCCATTAAATCTGTGAGGCCTTCCTGCCTGCCACTGTGCCCTGCAGTCTGCTGTCACTGTCAGCTTATTAACTTATATAACCTAAGGACCTCTGGGTCTTGACATCTGCCCCATTACTAAACTCTTAGGATTTTGTGCCCTTCCCATCTTCCCTGCAACAAAACTTTCTTTCTTTCTCTTTCTTTCTTTGTTTTTTGAAGAATACTTCTTTTTAATCTATAGCCTGAGTATAAAATATGTCACAACTGTTCTTTCTTTCCTTATAGAATCAAAGGCATTTAAGAAGAAACTGCAACCTTTGCTAAAGCAAAATATTAATTATTTGTACTGTGACCAAACTAACTTGAGTTTTATGGAAATTGACAGACAAAGTGTGGTCCTATCTCAAGGACATGTGATAGACTAGTTAATCCCTTTTGTCAGTGTTCTGGGACTGTGATTATGTAATATCAAGTTTCTTCAATCCTATTGCCAGTCTCAGTTAAGGGACAGAAATCAATGCACAGGCATTTGTGGAAAAATCTCTAGGCCCAAGTATTCAACGATGTTTCAATATAAGACTAATTGATGAGATCTTAATATATGAGCAGCTAAAAAAAACTAATAATGAACACAGTTCCACTTTTTCATAGACCTTCAGAGAATAACAATAATAGCTAGCATTTATCCAACATTTTATGGTTTGTAAGGTTTGTAAAGTGTAAACAAAAATATGATCTTACTTTAGTTTTACAACAACCTTGGAAGCTGGGTAATATTCTTATCCCTCATTTTATAGATGAGGAAACTGAGTCAGATAAAGGTTCAATGATTTGTCCAGGGTCATGCCACTAGTAAGGATCTGAGGTCAAATCTGACCTCAGGCCCTCCTGACTGCAGATCAGGAGCTCCAGCCACTGTACCACCCAGCAGAACTGACAATACCATGTAGACCACTATTTGTTCCCCATCATTTATTTCTTTGTGATGGCCATCAGCATTCCTGCCAATGTCATGTCTCTGTGTGGCTCATGTCCTACATGCCAGGGTACCTTCTCCCCCTGTCATCTTCACTATTCTGCTTGCCATTCATTTAGCTTTTATTTTTATTCCAGCTAAAACCATCTAGGGCTTGCATGATTGGCCTGTCCTTGTCTACATCCAAGAGGGTGCTCCTCATACCAATGAGAAATATATAGTAGCCAAGAGCAATGTTGA
>NW_020940297.1:0-1641 GCF_900497805.2 Vombatus ursinus | reverse complement strand
TTCTTGAAGAGGACCAATGACATCAGGAGGGTGATAATGTCTTGACTTGCAAAGGAATTGGGTTTGAGGGGGACAGAGCTGTGGAAAGTCATCAGCCTCACTCTCTACTCCAGTCATCAGTGTCCTTCCACATAAGAATTAGTGAAAGACCTTGGGTAATTTAGCTCAAATTAAAAAGGGGGAGAGGACAACTTCCTTCAAGCATTTCATGGGCAGTCAGTGCCAATGGGATTGGAGTTATTCAGTTTAGTCTGAGAGGGCAGAAGCAGTAGTAGTTGATAGAAGGGCCACTGAGGTCAATTTAGGCTTGAAGTCAGGAAAGACTTCCTAACTGGAAGAGGTATCCAAAGGTGGGAAGACTGCTTAGGGAAGTCTTGAGGACCTCAGCCAATCGATAAGTATTTATTAAGGACCTACCTTGTCCTTGGCTGTGTCCTAGGCATTGAGAATATCAATACAAAGAATGACTTGATCCGGCTCGCCATGACACGATAATTAATGGAGAAGAAAATTAGCATCAGTGTGTATATACACGAAGACGTATGCACACACATGTATGTATATTTAGGTATATATATATATACAGTTAGAGTTATTATTATAGTTATATATAACTTTATATTTATTCTGTTTACAAAGACATGCAAAACAGGAGAGGCCTGTCACCATCTGGTGTTGAAGGAGAAGAACGGGTAGGGCCCTGGCAGGAGCAGAACCTCCCCTTCCCTGCACCCCAGTAGCAGACACATATTCACTTAAGGCAGCTGGGGTGGGGGAGGCATGGCTCAGAAACCTGGTGACCCTCATTCCTTGGGGGCCAGCACCCTGATGGAGGGAACAGAGAGTATCGAGTCTAACCTTCTCATTTCAGATGAGGAAACTCATCAGATGAGGAGGCATGTCCTGGGGAGCAGGTCCTGGGATACAATCCTCCTCCCTCCATCTATGAGATCATGCCATAGGCCAATTAGGGGAAGGGCCTGGGGCTGTTCAGAGGGAGAAGAGGATACCCAGGGGAAACCTGAGGACTGTCTTCTAGGCCTGGAGGTCAGTCCTCTAGCTGGTGGGTCAGGCTACACTTGCTGTTCCCGGAGGGCAGAAGTGGGGCCATTGACGGGAAGGGGCAGGAGGCAGGTCTGGGCTGGGGTCAAGGCCAGGAGAGCCTTCACACAGAGCACTGGGTGGCTTCTGGAGCTGATGTCTGCTCCCTCCCTAGGGGCTTCCTGTGGGAAAAACAGGCCCAGTGTTGGTCACAGCTGGAAGAGCCTGGGCCTTAAGGCCAGAGGGTGTGTGGGGTGCTGGGAGACCCCAGAGACCGTTTCTGGGAAGAAGAGTGAGGAGGGGGTTGGGCAGTGGTTGAGGGGCACGTGATGCCATGGGCTTGTGGGTCAAAGGGCAGACATACTCACCGGGTGTAATAGAGCCAGGTGAGGCCATAGGTGAGGAGAAAGCCGGCCCCCATGAGTGCTCCTCGGAGCAGGGTGAGCATGAGGGGCCAAGAGCTGTTCTCCTGGGCAGAGAACACTGTGGGAGAGAGAGGGGTGGGGACGATAAGAGGGGGCTTATTGTCCCCTAGGCCCCAATTCTCCCCCTCCAGCCTCATTTCCTCTCAGGACCCCAGCTCCCTCCTTGAATTCCCAA
>NW_020940296.1:0-2949 GCF_900497805.2 Vombatus ursinus | reverse complement strand
AGTCTAACTTGGGGTGGCCTAGTCACAGAGCTCTCTGTTACACTGCCCCTTCATAGGGGCAAGACTACCGTGGGGTGTGCCTAGTCACAGAGCTCTCTGTTACACTGGCTCTTTATAGGGCAAGTCTAGCTTGAAGTGGGCCTAGTCACAGAGCTCTCTCTTACACTGCCTCTTCATAGGGGCAATTCTACCATGGGGTGGGCCTAGTCACAGAGCTCTCTGTTACACTGCCTCTTCATAGGGGCAAGTCTACCTTACGGTGGGCTTAGTCACGGAGCTCTCTA
This sequence comes from Vombatus ursinus, assembly GCF_900497805.2. Taxonomy (NCBI): domain Eukaryota; kingdom Metazoa; phylum Chordata; class Mammalia; order Diprotodontia; family Vombatidae; genus Vombatus; species Vombatus ursinus. The sequence goes on along the minus strand of NW_020940296.1, from coordinate 2,665 downwards.
TTAGAGTGCCTCGTCCTAGGGGCACGACTAAGTTGGGGTGGGCCTAGTCACACAGCTCTCTATTACACTGTCACTTCATAGTGCAAGTCTAACTTGGGGTGGCCTAGTCACAGAGCTCTCTGTTACACTGCCTCTCCATAGCGGTAAGTCTACCTTGGAGTGGGCCTAGTTACAGAGTTCTCTGTTACACTGCATCTTCATAGGGGTAAGTCTACCTTGGGGTGGGCCTAGTCACAGAGCTCTCTGTTACACTGCCTCTTCATAGGGGCAAGTCTACCTTACGGTGGGCTTAGTCACGGAGCTCTCTATTACAGTGCCTCGTCCTAGGGGCAAGTCTAAGGTGGGGTGGGCCTAGTCACACAACTCTCTATTACACTGCCTCTTCATAGGGGCAAGTCTACCTTGGGTTGGACCTACCCACAGGGCTCTCTGTTGCACTGCCTCTTCATAGGGGAAAGTGAAACTCGGGGTGGCCGTAGTCACAGAGCTCTCTATTACACTGCCTCTTCAAGGAGACAAGTCAACCTTGGGGTAGGTCTAGTGACAGAGCTCTGTGTTACACTGCCTCTTCATAGGGGCAAGTCTACCTTGGGATGGGACTAGTCAAAGAGCTCTTTGTAACATCACAGAGCTCCCTATTACACTGCGAATTCATAGGGGCAAGTATACCTTGGGGTGGTCCTAGTCACACAGCTCTCCATTACACTGCCTCTTCACAGGGGCAAGTCTACCTTGGGGTGGGCCTAGTCACAGAGCAATGTGTTACAATGACTCATCATAGTGGCAAGTCTACCTTGGGGTAGGCCTAGTCGCAGAGCTCTCTACTACACTGCCTCTTCACGGGGACAAGTCAACCTTTTGGTAGGCCTAGTCACAGAGCTCTCTGTTACACTGCCTCTTTATAGGGGCAAGTGTACCTTGTGGTGGGCCTAGTCACAGAGCTCTTTGTTACATCACACAGCTCTCTATTACACTGCCTCTTCATAGGGTCAAGTCTACCTTGGGATGGGCCTAGTCACAGAGCAATCTGTTACACTGCCTCTTCATAGGGGAAAGTGTACCTCGGGGTGGGCGTAGCCACAGAGCTCTCTGTTACACTGCTTCCTCATAGAGGCAAGTCTACCTTGGGGTGGGCTTAGTCACAGAGCTCTCTGTTACACTGCCTCTTCATAGGGGCAAGTCTACCTTGGGTTGGACCTAGTCACAGAGCTCTCTGTTACACTGCCTCTTCATAGGGGCAAGTCTACCTTACGGTGGGCCTAGTCACGGAGCTCTCTATTACAGTGCCTCATCCTAGGGGCAAGTCTAATTCGGAGTAGGCCTAGTCACACAGCTCTCTATTACACTGCCTCTTCATAGTACAAGCCTACCTTGGGGTGGGCCTAGTCACTGAGCTCTCTGTTACACTGCCTCTTCATAGGGGCAAGTCTACCTTGGGGTGGGCATAGTCACAGAGCTCCCTGGTACACTGTCTATTCATAGGGGCAAGTCCACCTTGCGGTGGGCCTAGTCGAACAGCTCTCTGTTACATCACAGAGCTCCCTATTACACTGCTTTTCATATGGGCAAGTCTACCTTGGGGTGGGCCTAGTCAAAGATCTCTCTCTTACACGGCCTCTTCATTGGGGCAAGTCTATCTTGGGTGGGCCTAGTCACAGAGCTCTCTGTTACTTCACAGAGCTATCTGTTAAATTACCTCTTCATCGGGGCAAGTCTATCTTGCGGTGAGCCTCGTCACAGAGCAATGTGGTATTCTGCTCTTCATAGGGGCAACTCTTCCTTGGGGTGTGCCTAGTCACAGAGCTCTCTGTTACACTGCCTCTTCATAGGGGCAAGTCTACCTTGGCGAGGGCCTAGTCACAGAGCTCACTGTTACACTGTCACTTCATAGGGGCAAGTCTACCTTGGGTGGGCCTAGTCACAGAGCTCTGTGTTACATCACAGAGCTCTCTGATCCATTATCTCTTCATGGGGGTAAATCTATCTTGCGGTGGGCCTAGTCACAGAGCTCTCCATTGCACTGCCTCTTCATAAGGGCATGTCTACCTTGGGTTGGGCCTACGCACAGAGCTCTCTGTTACACTGCCTCTTCATAGAGGCAAGTCTACCTTGGTGAGGGCCTAGTCACAGAACTCTATGTTACACTGCGTCTTCGTATGGTCAAATCTACCTTGGGATGGGGCTAGTCCAGAGCAATCTGTTACATTGCCACTTCATAGGGGCAAGAATACCTAGGGGTGTGCCTAGTCACAGAGCTCTCTGTTACACTGCCTCTTTATAGGGGCAAGTCTACCTTGGAGTGGGCCTAGGCAAAAGACCTGTATGTTACATCACAGAGTTCCCTATTACGCTGCGTTTTCACAGGGGCAAGTCTACCTTGGGGTGTGCCTAGTCAAAGAACTCTCTGTTACATCACAGAGCTCCCTATTACACTCCCCTATCATAGGGGCAAGTCTACCTTGCGGTGGGCCTAGTCACAGAGCTCTCTGTTACACTGCCTCTTTATAGGTGCAACTCTACCTTGGCTTGGACCTAGTCACCGAGCTCTCTGTAACACTGCCTCTTCATAAGGGAAAGTGTAACTCGAGGTGGGTGTAACCACAGAGCTCTCTATTACTCCACCCCAAGGTAGACTTGTCCCTATGAAGAGGCAGTGTAACAGAGA
>NW_020940295.1:0-1242 GCF_900497805.2 Vombatus ursinus | reverse complement strand
TTAGTCTTCTACTTACTTACAGAGCTAACAGTGGACACAGGGGTCAGCGAGCCGCTCGGTGTTCCAAGGACTCCTGGTGCTCCATGGTCTGGGTCGTGAGTGATGGCGCCCATGTCATCATCACTACCTGCAGCTAAAGATGAGGGAAGGGCCCAAGCTTAGTTCAGTCATAGCACAGTCATGGGGCGGCACACAAAGGATGTTGTCCCCATATGTACTTAACTGCAAAGCCCAAAATAAGTGCATAACCTCACGCAGGCTCCAGGAAAATCCCCCTCCCCAAAGTCCTTCCTCCGCACTGGACAAGTATACCATAGAGGTAAAACCCAATAGTAATATATGAATAGTACTAAAATCAAGATTGACTTGCAGTACTAAGGGTTCACGGAGGCACGTAGATGGAAGAAGGAGTCAAAAGCAACTCTACAGGTTTAAAGGACGTGTTCCTCAATTCGGAGAACTAAAGTGGTTCAAAAGAAAGACTCTGAGAGGGAAAGGACAGGGGAAGGATGCTCCTGCTCTTCTGCCAAAGTTCTTACCTCCCTGAGAGACCTCACCCGTATCTTGTCTTCCAGGGCCACACAAGTATCCCCTAAAAGGGAAATATTACTTAGAAGTCTGCTTCCTTGTGAATAGGGTGGAGCTAGCGAGTACAGAGGTGGAAACAGAGGCTGTTCCTGCCCTGGTAGCGCTGTCCTTTGAGGCTTTGTACACTGGAATGGGAGATATTGATGCCCAGATTGCCTGCGTTCAGGCTGCAGGCAAGTTGACGGCTGAAGTTGGTGTTTCCCCAGACATCCTCTCAGAAGTGGTATCTAAGCTGTCTGTCCTAGGGGACCGCCAAGAGGGAGTAGTGTTGGAGGGAGCTGTGTTTTTCCAGGCTAGTGGAATGGTGAAGTGAGAAGAGAGATTTGAAAGGCTTCGACTTGGAGATTCAGGAGCTCAACCATGGGATTCTCTCCTCAAGGGCTCCAGAGGGGGATCATCCAAGGGGATGTCAACCCATGAGGAGGGATTGCCTGCCCAGGCACCTGAAGCCGTGATCTTTGTCACAATCACAGTCACAGCATGGCTGGTCCCTCCCGCGGCAGAAGTGTTGGCCTCCAGAGGAGATGCACTTAGACTCTCAGAAGACTCTTCCCCTGGTGTTGATGCAGAGAGTGACCTTGGCCATCTAGGGGTGGCATCCGCCCCATTGATGATGACAGCTGTTGCCTCAGTAAAGGTTGAGGACCAGGGGAC
>NW_020940294.1:0-15079 GCF_900497805.2 Vombatus ursinus | reverse complement strand
AAAAAAAATTAATGAAAAGACTTCAAGAGTAAAGGTGGAGCAATTACCAACAACCCTTAAGGGCAGGTAGGAAATACCATCATGGCAAAGGCAGCTAGAGGCAGGTATAAGAGATCTGCAGAAAGGTATTGGAATATTACTGGCTACCCACAGGAGAAAACTGGATTGTCCTGCTGACTAATTAAAGGCAACAAACAAAACAGGTAGTTAGGCAGAGAGGGAGGGAGAGATAATGGATGATTGACAATGAATGTATAGATAGATAACTAGAGAAATATAGAGGTGGAGATAAAGATATGAAAAGATGGAGAGATAGAGATGGATGAATAGACTTTCATATATACAGTGATACATAAATATACACTTTAGTGGATGGATGGATGGATGGGTAGATGGGTGGGTAGACAGATGATAGAATGATGTATGGACAGACAGATTGATAATGAGATACAGCCACCTAGACACATTGTCGTTGTTGTTGAGTTGTTTAGTTGTGTCTAACTCTTCATGACTTCATACCAGGCCCTTCTATCCTCTGTTATCTGTCAAAGCCCAAGTTCATGTTTGTTGTCTCCATGTTGCTATCTATCCATCTCATCTTTTTGCCTTCAATCTTTCCCAACATCAGGGTCTTTTCCAATGAGTCCCATTGTCTCATGTGGGCAGAGTATTTAAGCTTCAGCTTCAGTATTTGACTTTACTATTTGACCCTCCAGTGAATAGCCTGAGGATACATACACAGACACACAGAAAGAGGTGAGTGGACAGACGGTGAAAAGAAAGGTAGGGAGAGACTCAGAAAGAGTAGTGGAGTTCTGGAGGGGAGAGAGAAAGAAAGGGAGAGAATGTGTAAGAGAGGAAGAAAGAGAAAGGGAACTGTATGTCAATAAATTTGACAATCTTAATGAAGTGGAGGAATATTTACAAAAATGTAAATTGCCCAGATTAACAGAAGAGGAAGTAAAATACTTAAAGAACCCCATCTCAGAAAAAAGAAATTGAACAAGCCATCCACATTCTATCAATCATTTAAAGAACAATTAATTCCGATACCACACAGACTATTTGGGAAATTAGGCAAAGGAGTGTTGCCAAATTCTTTTTAGGATGCAAATATGATACCTTCACCGGGAAGAAAGAAAATTTTTAGATCAATTTCCCTAATGGATATAGATGCAAAAAAAATTAAATAAAATGTTAGCAAATAGATTACAGCAACTCATCACAAGAATAATACACTATGACCAGGTAGGATTTATGTCACAGGAATGCAGGGCTGGCTGAATATCAGGAAAACTATCAGCATAATGGATCATATCAACCACAAAACTAACAGAAACCACATGATCATCTCAATAGATGCAGAAAAAGCTTTTGATAAAATACAACAACCATTCCTATTAAAAACACTAGCGAGCATAGGAATAAATGGAGTCTTCCTTAAAATAAGTAGCATCTACCTAAAATCTTCAGCAAGCATCATATGTAATGGGGACAAGCTAGAAGCATTTCCAATAGAATTATCACCACTGTTGAAGTGAAACTCAATCCTGACTGATGAGGAGGCAGACTAGGATATGTTCAGCTGTTCCTACTGAGAATGTGCCCACTGAGAACAGGGAAGCCATTTCCATCAGGACCTCTCTGGCTTGTTTTGTCCTTCATGAGCTTAGGGTGGCCCTAAACTCTAATGGAAGGAATCACGGGCAGGAGTTCTTTCCCCCAGGGAAAGGAGTCACCCAGACTGGACTGTGTTTATGTTATCAAGACAGAAATCAGGTTTGCTAATTGGGTGGAATCCCAGTTGTGTGGGGCCCCATGAGGTCCCACCGTATCTAGTTAAGGAGCATGTGCTTTGGGGGCTAGGAGTGACCATATAATAGTTTTTTATAGGGTAAGACAATGGGGGGTCTCCTTGGACACAGCCAATATCTATCTCCCTGGAGGCGCAAAGAGAATTGGACATTGCATAGAGCTAAAATGGGTCACAGACATCTCATCAGGAAGAATGGGAAGAAAGGTGAATAAGAGGCTAGGAAAATCTGGTATTGGCAGTTTCAAACCCTCCTCGGTACACTGAATATATAGCAAGGAACCAGACAGAATAGGTCACCACTGAGCAAGTTAACAGAGGTGCTTGCACTTATAAGAAACTGGACGTGTTTGTCCTGATCCAATATGGAGTGGTAGAACTGAGGATGTTCATTCTTCTGCTGGATACAATGGCTTCTCTCACTGCAATATATTTTCTGGGGGAACGTATGTCTGAGATCCTCAATGAACTTGGCCTGAGGTTCCATAACTCAATTAGGGTCTCAGATAATTTCTTTGGGACATACTGACTTACCCTGTAGAAAGCCCTAAAAATTCCCTTTACAGCAAGATGACTAGGAACTGGTTGGTATCTCTCCACGTCACATGATAAGCATAGATCGCAGCTTCAATGAATTCACCTGGCTAATCCCAGATTTGAGGAAAGTCTGACTTCCAAAATGCAGTTCCTAGGTGACCAGGGTACTTGGCATTGGGAACTTTTTCAAAGGTAAAATAAAGACAGGAAGAGCCAGGCACCCTTCTTCTTAACCTTTTAGATTGATTTAATCCTTAAAGAGCCAGTTAGGCATTTATTGGTTGCCAGCATCAGGAGAAATTCTGCCATTGTCCTCTGGTGTCATCTGGGTACCTGGACGTACTTCTTACTAACGCTTTTCTAGATCATTTATAATAATGTTAAAGAACAAAAATCTGAGACGAGAGATAGAGTAATTTATTATTCTTGCAGTTTTGTTGTTATTGTTGTTTGATTGTTTTTTGCTGGGTTAAATGGGGATCAATGATTTGCCCAAGATCCCACAGCTCGTAAATGTTAACTGCCCGAGGCTGGATTTGAATTTAGGGTCTCCTGACTCCAGGGCCTGTGCTGTCTCCACTGCACCATCTAGCTGCCCCTATCCTTGCAGTTTCTCAAATGTATAGGGAACTGAGTCAAATTTATAGAAACACAAGTCATTCCCCAATTGATAAATAGTTAAAGGATATGAACAAGCAGTTTTCAGACAAAGAAATCAAAGCTATCTATAGTCATATAAAAAGGCTCTAAATCACTATCGATTAGGGAAATGCAAAATAAAATAACTCTGAGGTACCACCTCACACCTATCAGTTGGCTAATAGGACAGAAAACGGGAAAATGATATTGAAGAGGATGTGAGAAAATACTGAGCTTGACAGGATCTTACCAACACTTCTAGGGTATGGCTTAAGAAAAATTAAGTGGTTTACTACTTTTATTATATAATAGTAATGAAAAACTTTTGAAACATTTCACAAGGTACTAAGTAAAAGAATGTAAAATGACATGTATATTGTGTGAATTTTACTTGTATATATAAATATTATATGCTTCAAAAATGGAATTGAATATATTAACTGCTATTTTTTAAAGAAATGGGACTTGTGGTGAAATTAACCCCTTATGTGGAATTTGATCAAATTAAATTGTGAATTATCAATTTTGCTATGAATATCAGAGTACTCCAGAGAATCCATAGCTGAAAAGTGACATCAGAAATCCATTTCTATGATACCAAACTATTAGATTTCATTATTTAAAATGCTCAATCAACTGAAATTCATTGTTTTCCCCTTTAGTTCCTAAATAAGATTGATTAGAAAGTGGCCCTCTTTGAAACAAAACAAAGCTTCGTTTCTGTTCTATAGGTCTTCATTTACTACATAGGCCCTAGAATGTGCAATGACCGCAAGATAGTAATAGCTGGAAGATGAAGTAGACTTTCTCCCCCAATTGCTTCGAAACCTAAAACAATCAAATAAAATATGGATCCTCACTACATTGACACTGTACATGTTGTCCTCTTTAGGTATGAGTGTGTGTATATATATATATATATGTATATATGCATATATGTATATATGTATATATATTTGTGCATATAAATATGTAATTTGAACTCACGTCCTTCTCACTTCAGGACTGGTGCTCTATCCACTGCACAACCTACCTGCCCCTGCCCTCTTCATATCTTAAAAGTGTACAGGATTTTAAATGGAAATTTAGCTGATGGTACCCATATTTCCCACGTTTGATTAAACCAGAATAACTCCTTATCCACGACCAAATGATACTACTAAAGCCTTTTCTCTTGTACTTTCAAAGAAAATCATTCAGGATCTTTTCTGTAATCAAATATTTTGAAAAAAGTGTAACTGATTTTTGCTAGTAATATTACTTGAAATAAGTTTGCGAAATGTGAACATACACTCCTCTTAAATAATCTGATAGATTTTTTTTTTAAATGAAGTAGAATTCCATCATGGGGCTTTAAAATTTAAAGGTTTATGATTGTCACCGTTAACATTTATAAACTAAGAATAAGCACCGAATTTGCTAATTCTTACTTGCGTGATCTTGGGCAAGTCACCAGCCTCCCTGCATCTGTTTGTTTGTTTTTAAACTCGAAATAGAACAAAGTGGAACTAGATTAATTTTGGGATTCCTTCTAACTCTAACTCTATGATTTTATTATTTTAGGCCTTCAATAGCAAGAACAACAATGAACAAATTGGACTAGATGGTCTCTGAAGTTCCTTCAATCATTATAAGAATGTGAAGAATACTATCATATAGGGGCAGCTAGGTGGTCCAGTGGATAGAGCACCAGCTCTGCAGTCAGGAGGACCTGAGTTCAAATCCGGCCTCAGACCAAACACTTGCCACTTACTAGCTGTGTGACTCTGGGCAAGTCACTTAACCCCAATTGCCAAAAAAAAAAAAATTGGTGAACCAAGAAGGAATGGGAAGCGAGGTTGGAAAGACAGGGACTTCTAATTCAGGAAATCTCTAGGCAGCACAAAGGTATATTTGCCGTGGAGAATTTTGGAGAGGAAAACTTTGCTCTCAAAAAACAAACAAACAAAAAAAGTCACGCAATAAGCCAGCTAAGTATGTCTTCTGTGTGTTCCTGTGTACTTCTATATATTGTTCTATATTTTGTTAATAGTCAATCTGTTGAAGTGCTTAGTCTGGCAATCACCCCAGCAGCAAGCTGCTGTGATTCAGGTGACTAAATAAAGAAAGGACTGGACTGAAAATCCTGAGTTTTAACAGTCAGGCAAAGTCTAGTTCAACCCACGTTAAGGACCACAGCTATGTTTCTGATTACTGGTTAAGAGGATCCTGATTGCTGCTTGAGTGATCTGGGTGTATGGTCTCCAGTCTGGTATAGAGCATTACAATCAATTACTCAGAGATCCCCTGGTGTTCTGGTTCTAGTTTTGATTAGAATATGTTAGGGTGCCGTGCTGCAGTTTAATTACAGGTTAAGTGATCATGCTAAGAATTTGCAATTTCGGAAATAATCTGGGGATTATGTTTACTGTCTCAATCATCTACTTGACAGCACAATAGATGATTGAGACAGTGAACATAACCACTACCAAAAAAAAAAGCTTTGACTGATAGACAAACTTGTTATGAGGGGTTCAATAAATTGATTTTGTGAATTGGTTTTGCTTAAATTGGTTCTATGAATCAGTTCCAGTGAAATGGTTTCAGTGATTCTGATTTAGTAGAAGGTTCCATTACAAAGTCATTCTTCTTGGAAGATGGCATCAAGGAGAGTGGCCAAATGATGAAAGGAAAGAATGAAAAAAATAAAAGCAAGACCAAAGGGCTAAGGGACTTGCTCCTATCCACTTGATTCACTTGATTCTCCATCCCAAACTAGTTTCTTCTTCATCTCATACTTTCTTTGTACCCACTGTCTCCATTCCTTCCTGGTTTTCTTTTATTCTCTGTTTTGTTTTAAACGAGCGTTTCCATTTTAAAATACTTTTGTTGTTACATGCATTTATCACTCTGTTCCTCATTTCTCATTTCACTACTTCGTCTCAGCCCCCTTCATTTCCAGATTTCTTCCTTCCTCATTATCTTCCTTTATTTATTCCTTCTTTATTTCTTTAATCATTTCCCCATCTGCCTCCTTCTCTTTCTTTCTTGGTTCCTTCCTTCCTTTCTTCAATCCTTCCAAAATGCCTTTTCTTCCTTCTTTCCCTGCTTCTTATCTTTCCTTCTCCCTCCCTCCAGACCCTCTTTTCTTCAGCTTTCCCTCCTTTGCTCCTTCCTAACTTGCTCTTTTCCTATTTCTTCCCTTTACTCTTCCTTTCATTCCAAATTATCATCTTGTTCATCACATATTTTCCTTGTCTACACAGTCTATTTTCAATCTTTTTTCCTCTTTTCCTTTCTGGTTTTTTCTCTTATTCCCTATTTTGTAAGCAATTGGTTTAATTTTTAAAAATACTTTACTCTAAAAATACCTTTCTTGTTACATTCATTTTTCATTCATTCCTTTCTTCATTTTTCTTTCACTGCTTCCTCACAACACTGCTTCATTTCTATGTTCTCTCCTTACTACCATCCTTCATTTGTTTCATCCTTCAACATTTTCCCTCACTGTCTGCCTCCCTCCTTCTCTTCTTTTCATCCTTCCTGCCCGCTTCTTCCTTGCATCTTTCCTCCTATTTTCCCACAAATGTCTCTTTCCTTTCTATCTTTCTTCTTTCCCTTCTTGTTTCCTTCACCTTTCTTCTGTCCTCTCTACATTATGCTTCCTTGCGGGCACATGGTGGCACAATGGATAGAGCACTGGCCCTGGAGTCAGGAGGACCTGAGTTCAAAGCGGCCTCAGAACAAACACGTGTCACTTACTGGCTGTGTGACCCTGGGCAACTCACTTAACCCCAATTGCCTTAAAAAAAAAAAAAAGCAAAAACAAACATACATTATGCTTCCTTCATTCCTTTTGTCTTACTTTCATTTTGTTCTATTTTCTTTCTTTCCTTTCTTCCCTCTTTCCTTCCCTCCATCATTTCATCTTTCCTTCCTTATTTTATCCTTCATTTACTGCTTCCACAAATGCTTTCTTCATCTGTCCTTCTTTCTTTTGTTCCTCCTTCTTTCCTTTCTTTGTTCTTCCTCCTATCCATTCGTTCTGCCTTCCTTTTTCCTTCTTTCCTCATTGCTTCCTTCCTATATTACTTCCACCAACACCTCCTTTATTCTTTCACCTATCCTTTCTTCTTTCCCACTTGTTTCCTTTTCTCCCTCTTATATTCCTTCCTTGCTTCGAATTCTTCCACAAGTGCCTCTTTCCTGCATTCCCTGCTAGTTTTGTGTTTATACCATTCTGCTTTTCTTTCATCTTTTCTTTTTCCCTTCCTTCCTTCCTCCAATACTTCCACAAATGACTCCTTTCTTCTTTCCCTTTGGCCCTTTCTCTCTCCTTTCTTTTCTTCTTAAGCTTTCCCTCCTCCTTTCTTTACATCTATTCTTCATTCCTCCCTACCTTCTTTCCTTCCTTCCAAACTTGCTCCTTTTTTTGAACTCTTATGTCCATTCCAAATTGTTTTCTTTTATTAGTTGCATACTTTCCTCTTCTCTTATTTCCTATTTTTTCCTTTCTTTCCTATATCCTATTAAAAATAATTCAATGAATTTAAAAATACTTTTGTGTTACCTTCCGGATTCCTTTCTTCATTTCTTCTTTCACTCCCTCCTTTCAATCCTGCTTCCTTTCTATAGTGCCTTCTTGGGGCAGCTAGGTGGTGCAGTAGGTAGAGTGTGGCCCTGGAGTCAGGAAGACTTGAGTTCAAATGTGACCTCAGACACTTGATACTTAACTAGCTATGTAACCCTGGGCAAGTCACTTAACCCCAATTGCCTGAAAAACATAACAAAACAAAACAAAAAGCACACACAAAAACACAAAAATGAAGGACAAACAACAATGTGTACAAAGAAGTAGCACTTGATAAAAGTCAATAAAAAATCAACTTGTGTTCCCTCATGCCCTGGTATCATAAGGAAGGCAAGACCTACCACAGTAAAATTTAAAAAATATCAAAATCCTACATACTGCTGTATAAAATATTTTGATGCATATGTAGTACTGACCACACTAATTGTCAAATAATTTGCACACATCAAATGTGTGCAAGTCAGGAAAATCAGTGGGTAATACTTTCTATCAATAATAGGAAGTCACAGAACATCAAGCAGGACAAAGCAATCTGAAATAACTATATCCTTAAACCTAGGTTAGGTGAAATAAGAGAAGAAATCAAAATATTTAAGTACAACAACTCATTAGCTTGAAGCAAACTTAGAGATAAACCAAAAGATACACCAAAAGAAAATGATTTAGGAGTTGGTATCTGTTACAGTCACAAATGAAGACATTTCCAAATTATTTTATGGTAAGTGTAAAAAAAAGTTTCAGACCTACACGTAGAAGTTTTTCAATTGTCACAGTTAAGAGCGGCAGAAATAAAAAAAATTAATGAAAAGACTTCAAGAGTAAAGGTGGAGCAATTACCAACAACCCTTAAGGGCAGGTAGGAAATACCATCATGGCAAAGGCAGCTAGAGGCAGGTATAAGAGATCTGCAGAAAGGTATTGGAATATTACTGGCTACCCACAGGAGAAAACTGGATTGTCCTGCTGACTAATTAAAGGCAACAAACAAAACAGGTAGTTAGGCAGAGAGGGAGGGAGAGATAATGGATGATTGACAATGAATGTATAGATAGATAACTAGAGAAATATAGAGGTGGAGATAAAGATATGAAAAGATGGAGAGATAGAGATGGATGAATAGACTTTCATATATACAGTGATACATAAATATACACTTTAGTGGATGGATGGATGGATGGGTAGATGGGTGGGTAGACAGATGATAGAATGATGTATGGACAGACAGATTGATAATGAGATACAGCCACCTAGACACATTGTCGTTGTTGTTGAGTTGTTTAGTTGTGTCTAACTCTTCATGACTTCATACCAGGCCCTTCTATCCTCTGTTATCTGTCAAAGCCCAAGTTCATGTTTGTTGTCTCCATGTTGCTATCTATCCATCTCATCTTTTTGCCTTCAATCTTTCCCAACATCAGGGTCTTTTCCAATGAGTCCCATTGTCTCATGTGGGCAGAGTATTTAAGCTTCAGCTTCAGTATTTGACTTTACTATTTGACCCTCCAGTGAATAGCCTGAGGATACATACACAGACACACAGAAAGAGGTGAGTGGACAGACGGTGAAAAGAAAGGTAGGGAGAGACTCAGAAAGAGTAGTGGAGTTCTGGAGGGGAGAGAGAAAGAAAGGGAGAGAATGTGTAAGAGAGGAAGAAAGAGAAAGGGAACTGTATGTCAATAAATTTGACAATCTTAATGAAGTGGAGGAATATTTACAAAAATGTAAATTGCCCAGATTAACAGAAGAGGAAGTAAAATACTTAAAGAACCCCATCTCAGAAAAAAGAAATTGAACAAGCCATCCACATTCTATCAATCATTTAAAGAACAATTAATTCCGATACCACACAGACTATTTGGGAAATTAGGCAAAGGAGTGTTGCCAAATTCTTTTTAGGATGCAAATATGATACCTTCACCGGGAAGAAAGAAAATTTTTAGATCAATTTCCCTAATGGATATAGATGCAAAAAAAATTAAATAAAATGTTAGCAAATAGATTACAGCAACTCATCACAAGAATAATACACTATGACCAGGTAGGATTTATGTCACAGGAATGCAGGGCTGGCTGAATATCAGGAAAACTATCAGCATAATGGATCATATCAACCACAAAACTAACAGAAACCACATGATCATCTCAATAGATGCAGAAAAAGCTTTTGATAAAATACAACAACCATTCCTATTAAAAACACTAGCGAGCATAGGAATAAATGGAGTCTTCCTTAAAATAAGTAGCATCTACCTAAAATCTTCAGCAAGCATCATATGTAATGGGGACAAGCTAGAAGCATTTCCAATAGAATTATCACCACTGTTGAAGTGAAACTCAATCCTGACTGATGAGGAGGCAGACTAGGATATGTTCAGCTGTTCCTACTGAGAATGTGCCCACTGAGAACAGGGAAGCCATTTCCATCAGGACCTCTCTGGCTTGTTTTGTCCTTCATGAGCTTAGGGTGGCCCTAAACTCTAATGGAAGGAATCACGGGCAGGAGTTCTTTCCCCCAGGGAAAGGAGTCACCCAGACTGGACTGTGTTTATGTTATCAAGACAGAAATCAGGTTTGCTAATTGGGTGGAATCCCAGTTGTGTGGGGCCCCATGAGGTCCCACCGTATCTAGTTAAGGAGCATGTGCTTTGGGGGCTAGGAGTGACCATATAATAGTTTTTTATAGGGTAAGACAATGGGGGGTCTCCTTGGACACAGCCAATATCTATCTCCCTGGAGGCGCAAAGAGAATTGGACATTGCATAGAGCTAAAATGGGTCACAGACATCTCATCAGGAAGAATGGGAAGAAAGGTGAATAAGAGGCTAGGAAAATCTGGTATTGGCAGTTTCAAACCCTCCTCGGTACACTGAATATATAGCAAGGAACCAGACAGAATAGGTCACCACTGAGCAAGTTAACAGAGGTGCTTGCACTTATAAGAAACTGGACGTGTTTGTCCTGATCCAATATGGAGTGGTAGAACTGAGGATGTTCATTCTTCTGCTGGATACAATGGCTTCTCTCACTGCAATATATTTTCTGGGGGAACGTATGTCTGAGATCCTCAATGAACTTGGCCTGAGGTTCCATAACTCAATTAGGGTCTCAGATAATTTCTTTGGGACATACTGACTTACCCTGTAGAAAGCCCTAAAAATTCCCTTTACAGCAAGATGACTAGGAACTGGTTGGTATCTCTCCACGTCACATGATAAGCATAGATCGCAGCTTCAATGAATTCACCTGGCTAATCCCAGATTTGAGGAAAGTCTGACTTCCAAAATGCAGTTCCTAGGTGACCAGGGTACTTGGCATTGGGAACTTTTTCAAAGGTAAAATAAAGACAGGAAGAGCCAGGCACCCTTCTTCTTAACCTTTTAGATTGATTTAATCCTTAAAGAGCCAGTTAGGCATTTATTGGTTGCCAGCATCAGGAGAAATTCTGCCATTGTCCTCTGGTGTCATCTGGGTACCTGGACGTACTTCTTACTAACGCTTTTCTAGATCATTTATAATAATGTTAAAGAACAAAAATCTGAGACGAGAGATAGAGTAATTTATTATTCTTGCAGTTTTGTTGTTATTGTTGTTTGATTGTTTTTTGCTGGGTTAAATGGGGATCAATGATTTGCCCAAGATCCCACAGCTCGTAAATGTTAACTGCCCGAGGCTGGATTTGAATTTAGGGTCTCCTGACTCCAGGGCCTGTGCTGTCTCCACTGCACCATCTAGCTGCCCCTATCCTTGCAGTTTCTCAAATGTATAGGGAACTGAGTCAAATTTATAGAAACACAAGTCATTCCCCAATTGATAAATAGTTAAAGGATATGAACAAGCAGTTTTCAGACAAAGAAATCAAAGCTATCTATAGTCATATAAAAAGGCTCTAAATCACTATCGATTAGGGAAATGCAAAATAAAATAACTCTGAGGTACCACCTCACACCTATCAGTTGGCTAATAGGACAGAAAACGGGAAAATGATATTGAAGAGGATGTGAGAAAATACTGAGCTTGACAGGATCTTACCAACACTTCTAGGGTATGGCTTAAGAAAAATTAAGTGGTTTACTACTTTTATTATATAATAGTAATGAAAAACTTTTGAAACATTTCACAAGGTACTAAGTAAAAGAATGTAAAATGACATGTATATTGTGTGAATTTTACTTGTATATATAAATATTATATGCTTCAAAAATGGAATTGAATATATTAACTGCTATTTTTTAAAGAAATGGGACTTGTGGTGAAATTAACCCCTTATGTGGAATTTGATCAAATTAAATTGTGAATTATCAATTTTGCTATGAATATCAGAGTACTCCAGAGAATCCATAGCTGAAAAGTGACATCAGAAATCCATTTCTATGATACCAAACTATTAGATTTCATTATTTAAAATGCTCAATCAACTGAAATTCATTGTTTTCCCCTTTAGTTCCTAAATAAGATTGATTAGAAAGTGGCCCTCTTTGAAACAAAACAAAGCTTCGTTTCTGTTCTATAGGTCTTCATTTACTACATAGGCCCTAGAATGTGCAATGACCGCAAGATAGTAATAGCTGGAAGATGAAGTAGACTTTCTCCCCCAATTGCTTCGAAACCTAAAACAATCAAATAAAATATGGATCCTCACTACATTGACACTGTACATGTTGTCCTCTTTAGGTATGAGTGTGTGTATATATATATATATATGTATATATGCATATATGTATATATGTATATATATTTGTGCATATAAATATGTAATTTGAACTCACGTCCTTCTCACTTCAGGACTGGTGCTCTATCCACTGCACAACCTACCTGCCCCTGCCCTCTTCATATCTTAAAAGTGTACAGGATTTTAAATGGAAATTTAGCTGATGGTACCCATATTTCCCACGTTTGATTAAACCAGAATAACTCCTTATCCACGACCAAATGATACTACTAAAGCCTTTTCTCTTGTACTTTCAAAGAAAATCATTCAGGATCTTTTCTGTAATCAAATATTTTGAAAAAAGTGTAACTGATTTTTGCTAGTAATATTACTTGAAATAAGTTTGCGAAATGTGAACATACACTCCTCTTAAATAATCTGATAGATTTTTTTTTTAAATGAAGTAGAATTCCATCATGGGGCTTTAAAATTTAAAGGTTTATGATTGTCACCGTTAACATTTATAAACTAAGAATAAGCACCGAATTTGCTAATTCTTACTTGCGTGATCTTGGGCAAGTCACCAGCCTCCCTGCATCTGTTTGTTTGTTTTTAAACTCGAAATAGAACAAAGTGGAACTAGATTAATTTTGGGATTCCTTCTAACTCTAACTCTATGATTTTATTATTTTAGGCCTTCAATAGCAAGAACAACAATGAACAAATTGGACTAGATGGTCTCTGAAGTTCCTTCAATCATTATAAGAATGTGAAGAATACTATCATATAGGGGCAGCTAGGTGGTCCAGTGGATAGAGCACCAGCTCTGCAGTCAGGAGGACCTGAGTTCAAATCCGGCCTCAGACCAAACACTTGCCACTTACTAGCTGTGTGACTCTGGGCAAGTCACTTAACCCCAATTGCCAAAAAAAAAAAAATTGGTGAACCAAGAAGGAATGGGAAGCGAGGTTGGAAAGACAGGGACTTCTAATTCAGGAAATCTCTAGGCAGCACAAAGGTATATTTGCCGTGGAGAATTTTGGAGAGGAAAACTTTGCTCTCAAAAAACAAACAAACAAAAAAAGTCACGCAATAAGCCAGCTAAGTATGTCTTCTGTGTGTTCCTGTGTACTTCTATATATTGTTCTATATTTTGTTAATAGTCAATCTGTTGAAGTGCTTAGTCTGGCAATCACCCCAGCAGCAAGCTGCTGTGATTCAGGTGACTAAATAAAGAAAGGACTGGACTGAAAATCCTGAGTTTTAACAGTCAGGCAAAGTCTAGTTCAACCCACGTTAAGGACCACAGCTATGTTTCTGATTACTGGTTAAGAGGATCCTGATTGCTGCTTGAGTGATCTGGGTGTATGGTCTCCAGTCTGGTATAGAGCATTACAATCAATTACTCAGAGATCCCCTGGTGTTCTGGTTCTAGTTTTGATTAGAATATGTTAGGGTGCCGTGCTGCAGTTTAATTACAGGTTAAGTGATCATGCTAAGAATTTGCAATTTCGGAAATAATCTGGGGATTATGTTTACTGTCTCAATCATCTACTTGACAGCACAATAGATGATTGAGACAGTGAACATAACCACTACCAAAAAAAAAAGCTTTGACTGATAGACAAACTTGTTATGAGGGGTTCAATAAATTGATTTTGTGAATTGGTTTTGCTTAAATTGGTTCTATGAATCAGTTCCAGTGAAATGGTTTCAGTGATTCTGATTTAGTAGAAGGTTCCATTACAAAGTCATTCTTCTTGGAAGATGGCATCAAGGAGAGTGGCCAAATGATGAAAGGAAAGAATGAAAAAAATAAAAGCAAGACCAAAGGGCTAAGGGACTTGCTCCTATCCACTTGATTCACTTGATTCTCCATCCCAAACTAGTTTCTTCTTCATCTCATACTTTCTTTGTACCCACTGTCTCCATTCCTTCCTGGTTTTCTTTTATTCTCTGTTTTGTTTTAAACGAGCGTTTCCATTTTAAAATACTTTTGTTGTTACATGCATTTATCACTCTGTTCCTCATTTCTCATTTCACTACTTCGTCTCAGCCCCCTTCATTTCCAGATTTCTTCCTTCCTCATTATCTTCCTTTATTTATTCCTTCTTTATTTCTTTAATCATTTCCCCATCTGCCTCCTTCTCTTTCTTTCTTGGTTCCTTCCTTCCTTTCTTCAATCCTTCCAAAATGCCTTTTCTTCCTTCTTTCCCTGCTTCTTATCTTTCCTTCTCCCTCCCTCCAGACCCTCTTTTCTTCAGCTTTCCCTCCTTTGCTCCTTCCTAACTTGCTCTTTTCCTATTTCTTCCCTTTACTCTTCCTTTCATTCCAAATTATCATCTTGTTCATCACATATTTTCCTTGTCTACACAGTCTATTTTCAATCTTTTTTCCTCTTTTCCTTTCTGGTTTTTTCTCTTATTCCCTATTTTGTAAGCAATTGGTTTAATTTTTAAAAATACTTTACTCTAAAAATACCTTTCTTGTTACATTCATTTTTCATTCATTCCTTTCTTCATTTTTCTTTCACTGCTTCCTCACAACACTGCTTCATTTCTATGTTCTCTCCTTACTACCATCCTTCATTTGTTTCATCCTTCAACATTTTCCCTCACTGTCTGCCTCCCTCCTTCTCTTCTTTTCATCCTTCCTGCCCGCTTCTTCCTTGCATCTTTCCTCCTATTTTCCCACAAATGTCTCTTTCCTTTCTATCTTTCTTCTTTCCCTTCTTGTTTCCTTCACCTTTCTTCTGTCCTCTCTACATTATGCTTCCTTGCGGGCACATGGTGGCACAATGGATAGAGCACTGGCCCTGGAGTCAGGAGGACCTGAGTTCAAAGCGGCCTCAGAACAAACACGTGTCACTTAC
>NW_020940293.1:13469-16954 GCF_900497805.2 Vombatus ursinus | reverse complement strand
TACTCTGGACTTGGTCTGACTAGGGTAGGATACAACAGGACTGTCACTACTTTAGTCCTTAACAAAATGCCTCTCTCTTTTTTAAAATTTTTCCTCAATTACATGTAAAAACAATTTTCAACATTTGTTTTTAAATGAAAGTTCCAAATTCTCTCCCCTCCTCATTGAGAAAGCAATTTAATATAGTTTATATATGTGTAGTCATACGAAACACATTTCCACATTAGCCATATTGTAAAGGAAAACATAGATCAAAATTTTAAAACTCAAGAAAAATAAAGTAAAAAAATGTGTGATCTGCATTCAGTCTCCATCAGTTCTTTCTCTGGAGATGGATAGCATCTTTCATCAAGTCCTTCAGAATTGGTTTAGACCATAGTCTTCCTGAGAATAGCTAAGTTATTCGCAATAGCATTATACATCATTGCTGTTACTGAGTACAATATTCTGGTTTTGCTCATTTCACTTTGCATCAGTTCATGTAAGTCTTTCCAGGTTTTCGTGAGAGCATCCTGCTCATCATTTCTTATAGCACAATAGGATTCCATCACAATCATATATAATAAGTTGTTCAGCCATTCCCCAATTGATGGGCATCACCTCAATTTCCAATTCTTTGCCACCAGAAAAGAGCTGCTATAAATATTTTTGTATATATAGGTCCTTTTCCTCTTTGTTTTTTAATCTCTTTTGGGATACAGACCTAGTAGTCATATTGATAGGTCAAAGGGTATGCATGTCTTTATAGGCCTTTGGGCATACTTCCAAACTGTTCTATATAATGGTTAACTAAATGTTACTGAGGAGAAGAGTTACAACCAGGTCTTCTGACTCCAAATTACTATTCCTTAATTTGGTATTAATAATAGTATTCCTTTTTAATTAACTAATAATATTAATTTTAATACTATTCTTTAATCACATCTAGAAATTCTCTAAAGACTCTCTGTTTTATGGAAGTAAAACAATAGAAATAATAATTTTCCTATCAGATTATTGACCTAAAACTGGAAAATTTTATCTTCTTATTAAACCATTAGACACCCTTTTCACTCTCCCTCTCCTCCATGATAACACAACCCAACCACAGAATCTTTTTGATTGACTCCAAAGAGAGACTTTCTATGCCCCAAGTGAGGATGCTAAACAATAGGGAAGACATGCCTTAACGAGATGACCGCTCTCACTTACCTGATAGCCCATTGTACTATAATTCAAGCTGGAAGGTCAAAATGGGTCACTCCCTTTCATACAAATCCTATTTTGACTTTGCAACTTTCAAATGGTCAAATGGTGCAGAAACGTAAGCTCATAAATGTGCATGAGCGAATACTGGGTAGGAAAGTCTTTGGAGAGTATGTATTTTTAAAATCATAGGCAGGCTTTTAAGCCTGCTAAACTTTAAAGGTCATATTCCTATTTATGGCTAATTTACTGAATGCCAAAGAGTAGGAATAGTGGTCTGTGATGTAGCTTCATACTGAAGCTTCCAACTAGTCAGTGAGGTCATTGTGGTGTGAAATCTCCCCTGTACCAATCAAATTACAAGCCATACTCTTTTTGATCATGATAAAAACCACAAACAATGAAAACGCTATCAGTGGAATGTAAACGTTTGTATGTCTTTTTTTGCTTCCAATACACTTTGGTTTAAAACCAGTGCCTAATCTAGATCACTGGACAGTGTGTTGTGGTGAGACCATACAGGACTTGTGATCAGAAGGCCTAATTTGGGCAACAGATTCAACCTTTATGAGGCTCTCATTTCTCATCTGTAAAAAACAAATAAAAAATGCCTGCCCTGCCTATTTCACAGGGTTGTTGGGAGGACCAAGGGAGTAGTAATATATGTTAAAGTGCTTTGTAATTGGTAAAGCACTATACATTTACCCAGTGAGCTATGTTGTAGATTAACTACTACAAATCCTATGTTCAGTGGTTTGTAGCATCATCATCTTAACCAGCACTACTCCTTGTGTTGGCTTGACTTCCTTGTAAAGAATGGGAGAGGTTGGAAGCCTTCTAGCTCCTTGTAGATTGAGTTTTTTGAATGATGGTTAGGGGGTCCCAGTAAAGGTGCAGACCAATGGATTATATAGCTAAATGTATGCCATTGTTCCATAAACATCCCATTCTGTCTTTGCAATTTTCCAGTGGTGCAGAAATGTCAGCCCTGCAGGGTCAGTGTTTAGCTGTAATATTTAAGAACAGGTGGTTACTGTTGCTAGATATCATATCCTGCTGACTGATGAGCAGAAATAACTCATCATTGGAAATAGGATCAGATGCTGATAAGCTTTGGGTATTCAGGGTACAGGTAACTGTGTTGTTTGTCTTTCAAGGAGCCTCCATTTACGTTGATGTTTTATGTGTGTTCTACCCATGCACTGACCCATAGGAAAGCATCTCGAAAGCAATTGTATTATCTCTGTGTCACTCTCCCACATGTGCTGCAGTTGTACTTGGTACTCTCCCCTGATTACAAAATCACTTTGCCAAAAGGGTGAGTTTATGAGGATGGAGTAGTTCAGATATAGCCCAGGCTGCACCAATGCTAATACAATTCCCCTTGGAACATATATGAAAGCACCAGGTTTATCCTAGACCTAGAATCTCCTCCCTCCTCAACTCTGCCTTTTACAATCTTTGCTTGGCTTCAAGGCTGATCTTACATGCCACCTCCTCCATAAAATCTTCCCTGCTCCCCTCCCCTCAGTTGTTAGTTCTCTCACTCTCTTCCAGTCACACTGTACTTACTTATTTGTGCACATGCTAGAATCTCCAGTAGAATGGAAACTCTTTGAAGGCAGGAAATGTTTCATTTTTGTGTTTGTCTTCACAGCATTTAGGACAGTAGCTACCTCTTAGTAAGCCCTTGATATATGTTGAATTGAATTCAAGACAGATTTTCAAAATATAACCATGAATTTATGTAAATGTTTATGCCTGATGTACTGTGAATTCACACTAAATTCAAATATAAGCAAAAATTTTTAAGGGTTCTGTTTTAATGAGATAAGACTGCCTTATAGCTAACAAATTAGGTTTTGAATGTATATATGGGTGCTGCTAAAGTATTTTCAAAGAAGATATTCTCCTTGT
The DNA here is from genome assembly GCF_900497805.2 of Vombatus ursinus. Lineage (NCBI taxonomy): Eukaryota > Metazoa > Chordata > Mammalia > Diprotodontia > Vombatidae > Vombatus > Vombatus ursinus. Next base: position 13,852 of record NW_020940293.1, on the reverse strand, counting down.
GATCTGTTTTTAAGTAGTAGCTTGCTTAGTAAAAATCATTAATTAAAAGTGATTTTGGTGATTGTACCTTATTTTATATCATACTCAATTGGTGTGTATATGTCTAATCTCTTACTTTACTATTAACTCCTTGAGAGTAGAGTTTGCACTTTATTTATTTGTGTCTCCATTAGTGTTTAACACATTTTTGTTGGATGAGTGAATGATTGTTGACAGTTGACTTATAGGTTAACATAAAATTATTGACTTAATTTAGAAGACTGTAGCACCTCTATTCCCTAAATCACTGTTCTCCTCTTATACATTGTAGTATTTAAGAAATAAACTAGTTAGGTCAGTTTCTGACATCTTACTAGCTCTTTAACACATCTTTTATATCCTGG
>NW_020940293.1:6864-13459 GCF_900497805.2 Vombatus ursinus | reverse complement strand
CAAAACTAGAGCACTTAAGAGGCACAGGTAAAGAAGTGTCTTCCAAATGAACTAAAAAATGAATGGAATATTTAAAACATTAGTCATCAATAAAACTTTAAAAGACAAACATTGAAATAAGACTAACAACAAAAGGACCATTAATTCAAAGGAGACAATATCCAAGAAAAGGCACAGAAGTCAAACATCGAGTGTGAGTCATGAACAAAAAGAATATCTTAATGCAATTAGGAAAATCTGAACTCGTTTTGATAACTGAGAGTTAGTGGCATGGGATTCAGGAATGGCATTTGACTGAAGAAGGATATATGTTATTTAAAGGAAAGGAAATAGATGAAAAGGCTGCTGGAGCAAGATGAATAAGAAGAAAATATATTCAGGTAAGGAAATCCAAGAACTTAAGAAAGAAATTTAATAGGGAGCATTTGGGCAAGGATCAATGAAGGAAGGAACAGAAGCAATATAATGGTGGGAACTCACTACATATAGCTAAAATAAAAAGAGAAAATCAACGAGTTGTGGAAACAGCACAAACCTGGAACTGTCATGATATAGTAGTGATGAAGGACTTCAGTTCTCCAGAAAACTGGGGGAGCTCACTCTCTGCCCAAAGCAGAGTAGGTGATAAGTGCTTGCTTTTACTTAATAGTAATTTCATTCTTCAAAGGTGGAAGAAGTAATGAGAATTATTATTTTGGACGTAATAGTGACTAAGAAAGAAATGAAAACTGAAACAGAAATGTTGGGAACCTCAACAGGAAGTTCTCCATCTATGTGTTAATTGAAGAAAAGGAAAGAAAAACCATGTGCACGGTGATGATTTTGAGAGAGTCTATTTCAAAAAGGTCAGGGAGGATAGGTCTAAATAGGTTCTTAACCTAGGAAAGATGGACTTTTTTAAGTATTTTGAAAACTATATTTCAACATAACATATTTCCTTTGTAATCTTATATACTTTATTTTATGCATTTAAAACCAATATTGGTCCATTACAGCTTCTCTTCCCAACTTTGTCCCCTTAATTAACATTTCTACTTTCTCAAATGGAGAACTGTAATCTGAGAGTCCAATTAATACCCTATTATTGATAGAGAAAAGAGTTTGTCATACAAGTATTGGCACATTCTTTTTTTCCATTTTTTGTTATTCTCCTTCTAGCTCTGTCCTTAAATGTCTTTGGAAGATCTGGACTAATTGGCTTTCTTGCAACAATTTCTGTAAACTTGCTATTCCCTCCGCTGCTTGTTGCAATGATCCAATATCATTCAAATTCTTCCAGAATCTTCCTCTGTAAGATTTTACAAACAAGTTTCTAGTCTAAACTGATGTTACCCTTGTCCGCCATATCTCTTCACTTGACAAGCAAATGAAGCAAGCATGTGCTGGTTGAGTCAGTTTCTATGCTCTTTTGGTCTTCTCAGTGCAGAGATTGATATGCACTGGTTAAACTTTCTAGGTGAACATTTGTTTTATATTCCTTCCTAGAGAGGCAGTTTGGCATAATGGATAGAGAATTGGTCTCAGGTAGGAAAACCTGGATTCAATTTCTGCCTCTGACACATATCAGCTGTGTGACCTGAGGCAACTTATTTCATCTCTGTTTTCATTGCTCAGTTGTTCTGGACAAGTCTCTAAGTCTATAGTTTGAAGAGAAGATGAAGACCTGCAGTGTCATCTGGAATATCCTTATGCCAATGAAGTCATAAATTCAATCCATAACTTCTATACTCCCATTTTAGATATCATAAACTTCTTTAAGCAGGTGATCTGGGGATGCTACTAGTACAGTGATAGGAAGATTGGAAGTTCAAAATAGTCTAGACCCTTTGAAGTTCCCAATATCCTCCTTCAGTCAAAGAGGAAAGAAGGTCTGACCAAGGCTAAAGTCAAAACCATTCTTCCCCCTTGCAGTTCATTCTTAAAGGTTTTGACTAGAACTACACGATCACCCCAATTTCTGGGATTCCATCCCTGCTGGACAATTTGTAGAAAATATTAGGTGTGGCCAACTTTCCCCCGCCTATCCAAACATAGTTCTTGTGCAAGTCAGTCAATGGCCTTTTAGCACTTAGTCTACAATCTATAATTGATTGTTGATTCATTATTGGTTGATAATTGAGATATGTTCTCACTTATTTAAAGTCTCAAGGTCAGAATGAGGTAGAGTGATTTAACCTCACCTTTTTACACTCAAAAGGTGTAACCACTACAATTTGATTCTCAGGTCACAGTCCCTCATTTGAGAAAGTAGAAATGGCAATAAAGAAGACAAAGCTGGCTCAGTCTGATGTTATCCATCTTCACAGGCACTGTTCCTTCTATTACAACTATAAGACATTTGTTTCTTTCATTTGTTAACCCTGAAACATATTTTTCAAAGTTGTTTAACATTATTCCCTATGCCTACCTGTGTGCATTGTAGTCAAGTATTAATATAGCAATTTAATTTGGAAGGTGTTAGTGAGTTCTTTGCAGAATTGTTCTGTCTACTCATCTTCCACTCCAGATGTTGGCACATAAGTTGCAACTCTTAGCATGATGATCTTTTTGCAAATGCTGAATGTGGTCATGAGAAATGATCAAGTGTCCTATGAAATGGTGTGTCTTGATGCCTTTGGAAGCATGATAAAACCACCTCTACATGTTCCATTACTTGTCTCTAAGAATATGAGTTTGTTGGGGAGGAATGGCTTCCTTGTTATAGGTTATCAACATCTCTAGGGCTTTGGCCACAGGATGGATTCCTTTCAGGACCTTAGGCTGTTCAAACAAGTTGAGGGAGCAAAGGGAATGGTGGTACTCCCCTGCCCTCAATGCAGGAGATGAGGTAAAAGGTATGATAAAATGGCATTTCTTCTCTTCACTGGAAAGGGAGAATCCTTGTGGGGAATGGTGTTTCTCCTTTTCCTTCAGAAGGCAGGAGACCTGGCATGATGGAATAGTAGTTTTCCCCCTACTCCAAAGGCAGAAGATTAGGAAATGATAGCATGGTATTTCTCCTCTTTCCACAGAAGCCAGAAGACCAAGCAGGAGCTTACATTCTAGTGAAGAAGACAACATGTAAACAAGAAGAAGAAGAAAAAGAATAAGGCGATGATGATGATAATGATAATGATTATGATATAATGCTTTCATTTTGCAAAGTTCTTTATCTTTCCTTGGTCTTTGGACAAAGATAACACATTTAGAGTATTAGCAGTTATATTGGTATCTATAGATTATTCTTAAAAATGTGTGATCTTTGTACTCTCTCCTCTCTTTTCTATCACTTTGCCACATCACTGTACAAATGGAAGGCACTAAAGATCATTTTTATATTTTTTCCTTGCTTCATGAGTTCCCAAAGACAAAAGTGAATCCCTTAGTAAACAACTTTCTGGTGATGTGCTTCTCTATATTTAGGCAGCCTATTCTTCTCCCAAGCTTACTCTAGGAGCATACATGCCCTTTCTACCATGACAGGACCTAACAAGACTTGTTTTCCTTCATTATGGCTAGGTGTAATTTATACCAGGAATACAGGGCTGGTTCAATATTAGGAAAACTGTTAGCATAATTGACCATATCAATAATAAAAACAACTGAAATCATATTATTATCTCAATAGATGCAGAAAAAACCTTTGACAAAATATAACATCCACTCCTATTTAAAAAAACACTAGAAAGCATAGGAATAAATGGATCTTTCCTTAAAATGAGTAGTATCTATCTGAAACCATCAGCAAACATTATCTGTAATGGGGATAAACTAAAAGCTTTCCCAATAAGATCAGGGGTGAAGCAGGGATGACCATTATCACCACGATTTTCCAACATTATACTAAAAATGCTGGCTAAGGCAATAAGAGAAGAAAAATCAATTGAAGGAATTAGACTAGGCAATAAGGAAAAAAAATGACCACTCTTTGTAGATGATATGACGGTATACTTAGAGAATCCTAGGGAATCAACTAAAAAACTAATTAAAAATATTAACAACTTTAACAAAGTTGCATAACATAAAATAAACCCACAGAAATCAACAGCTTTTCTGTATATTACCAATGAAGTCCAGCAGCTAGAGATTTAAAATACCTATAGATAAAATGTTTCTAGCACCCAGCTTGTTGCTACTGGAAGTTTTCCTACTTGAAGATTCTCATCTCACAAGGAACCAGGGAAGGGACTTGTCACAATGACTTAACCACAAGAGACTACTTGGAACACTTTTTGCCTTCCATACCTGAGAAAATGTCTCCTACTTCACTAATTGACAAGTCAGAGTCACTCTTAACTGACCTTGCTAAAAACCAACTCAGATCCAGGACCTTCTTCCTAAGCACAACATGTTTTATGCCACCAGTGCAAAGATTTTTGCAAGTCATTTGTATGTATGGAAATACCAATGCATAAAATTCAAACAGGGTGTGAAGCTAATACCACAGGTTTTTTATAAACACATTACTCTTTTGAAATATACATTGCAGGGTGAAAATTGAAAGGTTTGTACTGATGTAGCAGAATACCTTGCTGAATTTAAATTCCTCTATGTTTGTTAATCTTATAACATTTTGTTTTGCATGAAATATATTTTCATATAAAAAGATTAAATAAAAATAAAATAAAATGACCATAGATAATATAAAATATTTGGGAGTCTACCTACCAAGATAAACCCAGGAATTATATGAACACAATTAGAAAACACTTTTAGCACAAATAAAGTCAGATTTAAACAATTGAAAACACATAAATTGTTCATGGATAGGCTGAGCCAATATAATAAAAATGACAATTCAACCTAAATTAATCTACTTATTCAGTGCCATGCCAATCAAGATATGAAAAAATCATTTTATAAAGCTAGAAAAAATAATAACAAAATTCATCTGGAAGAACAAAAAGTCAAGAATATCAAGGAAATCAATGAAAAAAAATGTGAAGAAAAGTGACCTAGCCATACCAGATCTCAAACTATATTATAAAGCAGTAATCATCAAAACAATCTGGTACTGGCTAAGAAACAGAGTGGTGGATCAGTGAAATAGATCAGTTACACAATTTATTGTAGTAAATGACCATAGTAATTTAGTGATTGATAAACCCAAAGATCTAAGCTTTGGGTACAAGAACTCACTATTTTACAAAAACTGCTAGGAAAACTAGAAAACAATATGGCAGAAACTAGGTATAGATCAACATCTCCCACCATGTACCAAGATAATGTTAAAATTGGTTCTTGATTTAGACATAAAGGGTAATATCATAAGCAAATTAGGAGAGCTTGGAATAGTTTACCTACCAAATCTATGGATAAGGGAAGAATTTAGGACCAAACAAGAAATAGAGAGCATTATGAGATATAAATGGATAACCTTAATTATATTAAATTAAAAATGTTTTGCACAAACCAAACCAATGCAACCAAAATTGGAAGGCAAGCAGAAAACTGAGGATTTGGGGATTTTTCTAGCCAGTATCTCTAATAAAGGCCTCATTTCTCAAATATACAGAGAACTGAGTCGAATTTGTAAGAATACATATCTGCCCTCAGTACCATTTTAATTCATTTGCCCCAAAAGAAAAGATTTCAAGGAAGAGACTTAGCCACTTCATTTACAACATGGTCTCTAAGCAAGGAGTATATGGGACCAGTGATATGTATTCCAGGTGGGGAAGTCCCCAAGTGCCAAGTAGCATTTAAAGTGAAAGTGCCCTATTACAGGGGCAAACAGCGTTGTGCTTGAGAGACAAAAAACTGTTGTTAAGAATAGGGTGCAGGTAATATAGGGAACATATCATAAGCATCATAAATGAAGGTGCCTACCTAGCAATATAATCCATCTTGACTGGAGGGGACTTGGAGAATGTGTAGAGGGATGCTCATGAAATTAACAGAAGCCTCCTCCACCAGGCATTAATGGCAGCCCAATAAAATTGTGTTGCGACAGATGTCTATCCAAGCTTTGGCATTTCAGTTTGTGGACCCTAAAAGATAGCAGTTATTTCTCCCCCACTTATGTAAGTACCTGGATGGGGAATAGGGGAATGCATTCAGAAGTATCAAAACATACAGCTCTACTGGCTCATGCAACCTAGAGTTGATATATTCATTTAAAAAAAGAAATATATGAAAGTGTGGTTTTCTAAGTCAATGTGCAGCCTATGGGGCTCCTTTTGTACAGGTTAGTGGCCCCCATTTCTATTTTGACACCACTATTTTAGGCCATAGAATTCAGCCCAGGGAAAGTTAGCCAAATTACATCTTGTCTTATACAAAGTCTCAGTGATCTTCCTCAAAGGAAATAAGCATTTTAAAAGTTATCCAGTGTGGGGTTGAATCTCTGTTTGTTTTCATTTCTGGAAATGTATTTTATGAAATTATGGCATCTGTCTGAATGTTTGTACTTAAGTTAATTTTGTTTCAGGAATGTACTGTGTCTTACTCCTGGCAAAATGAAATATATATATAGTACATTATGTATATTCATATATACATATAAACATATATGCATATATGTAAAGGGAGTTTTATGAGCCTCGAGTTACTATTTACAAATATCTTTATTCTTAATTCCATTATAATTATTGCATTCTAATAGTTTTGTCTACTG
>NW_020940293.1:0-6854 GCF_900497805.2 Vombatus ursinus | reverse complement strand
TATAAAGATGAACTAAGGTTTAAGTGGTGAGATAGGGCAAATGGGTACAAGCTCCCCAGCAGCACAGTTTAGGATGTCCTGGAAATGCCTTGTGGGCTTAATGAGCTTGAAGTGAAAATTCAGAATCAGATCAAGGTCCACAAAGGTGAGAGTCTGAATCCCAGCGGGAGGAGAAGTACAAGGCGAAGGCAACATGTCTTAGAGAAGCCCAGTAATGGTATTCAGACCAAGGCTGGGCTAATAAAGTGAAAGCTGATAAAAGAGACCAAGATGGGGGAAAGGATACAGAGGAGTGATGGGGACTGGGGGGGGGAGGTTCCTTGGGGTTGCTGGGCCAAATCTATAACTTCATCCGAATGAGTAAATACCCTCCACCAATGTCGAATTGGCAACTTCTCTCCAAATTATAGCCTAAGAGAGCTGTCTATCATGCTAAACTTATTTGCTCAGGTTCCATTCAATCAATTAACAAGGATATGTTAAGTGCCTACTATATGCAAAGTATTGTGCTAAACACCGGGATTACAAAAACTAGAGTCCCTGTCCTTAAGAGCTCACATTCTCTAGGGAGATAATATATACAGCTATAAGGATATAATATATATATATATATATATATATACACGTATATATATATAACATATGTGCACTGTCCCTCCCCTTTTCTTAAGACCAGGCTTTTTACATCTCTCTCTCTCTCTCTCTCTCTCTCTCTCTCTCTCTCTCTCTCGGTTCTTAGGTGCTCTGAGGGGTTTGTAGGTTATCCTGGCATCTGTTCAAGCCCCCAACAACTGGAATCCCTCCAATTTTAGGGAGTCTTTGACTATCACCTCAGTTTCATTTAACCACTGAATGACAGGCATCTTTGCCAAAGCGATATTTACATCACAGATCTTTTCCCCCATACCTATGGAATGTAATCCTCTCTTCATCACCTTCATTGCTAGGGGAGAAGATTAGGTTCACAATTTAGCTCAGTTCCTGCCCAGCATTGGTCCCATCATGTTCACATCCAAAACTAGCATTGCAGCCAATTTCTTCTGGGCTAAAATCCCAGAGCCTTGCTCCTTAGGGTAGAAATTCTGGGATAGCCACAACACCTGGCCTGGATTCTTAGACTTGCTTCCCAGTTCAGACTGGATATTCGGTTCCCTGCACTTAGAATCGAAAAGGGCAAAGACCCAAGCCAGGTTTCTCAGGGTCCGTATAGACTTAGGGAGGAGAGGTCCCTTGTCCCTTCCCCTTATAATGTGGTTCTCTCACCAGAAGCCATTAATGAAGGAGTCACCTTGCTTCCTCACATGAATGCAGTAAAGTCATGTCCAATATTAATTTAAAGATGAAAAAGTTCTAGCTACACAGTCAGTGGCAAAAAGGCTCCTCCTAAATGCGTGGCAGGCAAAATGGAATCAGTTACAGAATGTCCGTGCAAGCTCCAGTTCTCATGATTCTCCCAGAAGCAGCTCCTTAATGCTGTCCACATGGAGGCCATTTTAGCAAAGTGATGGGTTCTGCACAAGTGCTAGACCCCTATTACATATACAAAATAAATACAGGGTAGTTTGGGGAGTGAGGGAACTAGTAACTAGAGAGAAAAAGAAAGGTTCCCTCTTCTCCCTTCCTCCCCGTATCACATCTCTCAGATGTCTTCCACCCTTATTCCTCTTTTACCTCATCTCCTCCTTCACCTCAGGAGAGGTTGCCCTTCTCCTTGACAAAGCAAACTCATCTCTGTGCACAAATCTTGTAACCCTTCCCATCCCATCTTCTCCAATAGGTTACATTCTCTATCCTCCTCACTCTCACTCATCTTCAATCTCTCCTTTATTGGTTGCTTTCCTACTGCCTAGAAATATGCCCATGTCCCCCCATCTTCAAAAATCCTCACATGATCTGTCCACCTCCATTAGCTATTATCTTCTATCTCCTCCCTTTTGCAGCAAATTCCTTGAGAAGGCAATGTCTATAATTGATATGTCCACTTCCTTTTCTTTCATTCTCTTAATTCCCTGCAGTCTAGCTTCCAACCTCCTCATTGAACTGAAACCACTCTCTCCAAAGTTACCAATGGTCATTTAATTGCAAAATCTAATGACCTTTTCTTAATCCTCATCTTTCTTGGCATCTGGGTAACCTTTAACATTGTCAATCACCCTTTTCCTCCTTGATAATCTCTTCTCTCTAGATTTTTATAGCACTGTCCTCACCTGGTTCTCCTTCTACCTATCTGACCACTCCTCAGTATCCTTTACTGGATCTTCATCCAGGCCTCACCAACTAACTTTGGGCGTCCTCTAGGACTCTGTCCTTGGTTCTCATTTCTTCTCTCTATAAACTATTTCACTTAATGGTCTCATCAGCAACAATCGATTATCACCTCTACACAGATGATTCTCAAATCTATTTAGCCATCCCTAATTCCTGACCTCCTGTCTCATATTCCCAAATGCCTCCTAGATATTTCAAACTGGATGTAGCATAGACATCTTAAAATCAACATATCCAAAACTGAACTCATTATCTTTTTTTCTAAAACCCTCCCCTCTTCCTAACTTCCTTATGACCTCAAGAATGCTACCATCTTCCCAGTCATCCAGACTCACTACCTGTCCTAGATATCATCTTCAACTCTTCAACCTCTCTCACTGTCTATATTCAATCTGTTGACAAGGCCTGTTAATTCTACCTTTGCAACATCCCTCCTTCTTTCCTCTAACACTGCCACCAGCCCAGTGTAGACCCTCATCACCTCACACCTGAACTATTATAAAAGCCTGCTGGTTAAGTCTCTCCCCACCCCAGTCCAGCCTCAAGAGATCAAACTGATCATCCTAAAGTATAGATTAGACCATGTCCCTCATCTAGTCAACAATCTTCAGTGGCTCCTTATTGCCTCTCTGATCAAGTATAAAATTTTCTGTCTTATAAAGTCCTTGGTTACCTGGACCCGTCCTACCTTTCCAGTCTTTTTATGTCTCACTCCCTACCATACACTCTACATTCTAGTGACACTGGCCTTCTTGCTGTTCCTCTCACAAGACAAGCCATCCCTCAGTCTTATGGATTTTCACCGGCTGTCTCCTATGCCAGGAATTCTCATCTTCATCTCCACTTCTGGCTTCCCTGCCTTCTTTCAAGTCTCAGTTAAGATCTCACCTTCTACAAGAAACCTTTCCTGATCTCCCTGTTCCCTCTCAGATTATTTACAATTTGCCCATAGATGCCTTATCTGTCCATATTTATTTACACATTGTCTTCTGTTATTAGATTGTGAGCTCCCCAAGGGCAAGGACTGCTCTTACTTTTCTTTGTATCAGCAAGCTTTCAGCACACATAGTAGGTACTTGACAAATACTAGCTGATTTAATTTGACTTGACTTTTAGAAGGGGGCATTTCAATCAAAGAGAGAAGCTAAATTCAAGCTGGGCCTAGGATCAAGAAGACTCATTTTCCCAAGTTCAAATCCAGTCTCAGATACTTAATAGCTGTGTGATTCTGGACAAGTCACTTTAACCCTGTTTGCCTCAGTTTCCTCAACTGTAAAATGAGCTGGAGAAGGAGATGGCAAACCACTCCAGTATCCTTGCCAAGAAAACGCCAAATGGCATCACAAAGAGTCAGACAAGACTAAAATGACTAAACAACAACTTGAATTGAACATTGAAGGAAATCACAGATTCTTAGAGAAGGGAGTACATTACAGGCATGGGGCAGCAGCCAATGCAAAGGCACAGTGATGGAGATGGAGCATCACAGAGCATACGTTATATATGCATAGGTAAGGCCATACTGGGCCTTAAGTACATGAAAGGGGAGTATAGGAAGGCGCCAAGTCATGAAGAGCTTCAAATGGCAAATAGAGGAGTTGATGTTTGATCCCAGAGGTAATAGGGAGACAATACCAGATGACAAGGGTAAGGAGCAGGATTTGAAGCACAGTCCTCCCAACTCCAAGACAGATTCTCTCTGTGAGACTCCATGTTGCCTCTCTGAAACGCTGTGCTATAGCAAGCTACTGTTGTGTAACACCTCCCTGATCGTGCTACATTGACAAATGTGTCCAATAATGTCATACAAATTTACCACGATGGAAAGCCATCTCCATCTTTGCCAATGTGATTCTCTGTGGTACTGTCCTTCTTGCCATGACAATCAAATGTTATATATTTACCCTTCTCCCTGTGGTCTCTCTATACCTCTACTCTGATATTTTGATGAGTCTATGGTCTCATCAATGTGGAAACTCCATCCAGTGGTTCAGATCACAACCCATCCACCCCTTCTTATCTTTTATGATTTTTGTCTAAGCTTTCCCATAAATCCATCAGAGTGGAGGTCCACCTAATGTGCTTTGGGGCCATCCTCTTTGGCTTTTGATATTGTGTAGGAACCAGTGGAGCACACACTATTCATTGGTTACCCTTCATTCTCACTAGATGACCAGCCCATCTCCTTTTCCTATCATGCATCTCTTTTCACAGCTTTTGCTGCGGAAGTCTTTGGTAGTATGCTATAGCCTATTCACTCCCACTATGTATCTTTCCACTGTCCTTTAGGTGAGCTACAACTTCAGTTCTTTAAGGACTGTGTTACTCTGTGATTCAGAGCCATAAGCATCCTAAGAAGAATATTGTTGTTAAAATGGCATCCCTCCTCAAGAAAAGCTGAGGATCATTAAAAGCATGGTTGAAGTTTCCCAAATGCAATTCATCCAGCTTTCCTTCTTTGATTTAGTTCAGGGTCCATCTGTAGAACTTGTAGATATATGTACTAATGAATCAGCTTTACTAGCTCTCCATCCAACCATGTATCATAGGTATAGGCAAACCTGTAATGATTAAAAATCAAAAAGGCCTATTAGCACTACTCAACTGTCCCTTAAGAAGCTTAATCACCAGCCTCAGACACAGACCCCAAGCTTTTTATCAAACTCATTCACTTAACAATCCATCAAATATCTCCTTCTCAGAGCCAGGAGATATTAATCTATTCTATTTTGTTTTTGCTAAGTTTGAGCAAAATAATTCAAAGAAATTTTCCAAAAGATATTTTTTTTGTTCAAACTCACTTACATTGGGCTTTGTCTGTCTCTCACCTTTGGTTAAAGTTTTTATTCATAAAACAATTCCAATAGCAAGACTAAACAATTACATGTCATAAATCTATGTAATCTTATCCAAAATATTTCCTCTTCTCTGAACATCTGTTTTTTCATCTGTAAAATATGTTGGTTGGACTAAATTGTCTCTAAGATCCCTGTAAGGGCAACTGGGTGGCACAGTGGATAAAGCTCTGGGTCTGGAATCAGAAAGACCTGAGTTCAAATACAGCCTCAGATAATTACTAGTTGTGTGACCTTGGGCAAACCACTTTACCACTATTTGCCTCAGTTTCCTCATCAGTAAGGGACAGGTAGGTGGCGCATTGGATAGAGCGCTGGGCCTGGAGTCAGGAAGACCTGAGTCCAAAGCTGGCCTCAGACACCTACTAGCTGTGAGACCCTGGGCAAGTCACTTAACCCTGTTTGCCTCCATTTCCTCATCTGTAAAATGAGCTGGAGAAGGAAATGGCAAACTACTCCAGTATCTTTGCCCAAAAAAGGGGTGAGGGAGAGGTCACAGAGTCAAACACAACTGAAAACAACTATACAACAAAAACCTCATCAGTAACTTTGGAATAATAATACCACCTGCCTCACGAGGTTATTGTGATGATCAAATGAGATAATATTTGTAAAGAGCTTAGCACAGTGACTGGCACATAGTAAGCGCTATATAAATGTTAGCTATTAATATTATTCCAGCTCAAATAACCTATGAATTGCTCCTAATTCTTCTGAGACAATATAGGGGAAAATTTTTAAGGGCAAGAACTTCTAATTTGATTTAAACTATAAATATTAGTACAAAAAATAATCTGGCTATTGGAATTAGAATGATTAAATAAATAGGTAGCTGATAATTTTGTTCCTATAAATATCTTCCTGCACTTTGTACATACACTGCAGCTTTAATGGAAATAGCTAGGACCCAAAACAAATAAAGAAAAAATTCCAGATAGCCAATTAACAGAACCTGCAATCACTGAACACATATTTTTAAAGTGCCTATTGTGTGCAAAGCACTAGTCTAGGTGTTGCTTCAAACCCAATATTAGTTGGCTTCAGAGACAATGTCTGGAGCATGAAAGATTGAAACCTTGGGGGAAAAGCTAAGTGTTTCCCAACCCAGGGCCTCAGACGTTAAACTGAGTAACAAAAGGACATGGTCTTAGATAATAGGCCTGAAAGAGAGCAGAGTGCATTCTCCAAATGTGAGATACCTTCTGGGAATCTCCCACCCCCCTCATTCAACCTCTCTGGTTAAATCTCTAAAATGGGGAAATTGGACTGAAGGGCCTCAAAGGTCTCTTCCAATCCTAAACCCATGAACCTAGGAGCACATTGAGAGGGAATAACTACATCAGAGCTACCCTGTGTCTTCATGGGACCTTAGAAGTTAGGGGTTCCATCTAGTAATGATGGCTAGCATACTTGTACCTTCTGCTCCCCTAATGCCAATGATTCAGAACTGTCATTACTAGAGATGAAAGCCGCTCTCTCTTGCTACTTCCTCCACATACCCAATGCAAAACAACCCCATCCTACCATTTTCCCCAGGCCCTTTCCTCTTCTACTTTCCCTTCTCTCTAGGTCTTCTGGAACTCCCAACTGATCATTAGCAAACTCACCTTCATCCTCAATCTCTTATTTTCACAAGCTTTCCCTCTTCTTTAGTGCACAGAAACTTGCATCTCTCAGGAAGACACTACTATCTCAGGCTGCCTTCTCCAATAGTGACTGTTTCTTCTCTCA
>NW_020940292.1:0-1369 GCF_900497805.2 Vombatus ursinus | reverse complement strand
GGATCTCTTTCCTGAGGTGATCGATCAGTGGATTCTTTCAATATGTACTTTGCCCTCTGGTTCCAGGACATCAGGGCAGTTTTCCTTGAAAGATACTGTCCGGGTCCTCATTTTGTTTATGGCTTTCAGGTAGTTCAATGATTCTGATATTGTCTCTCCTGGATCTATTTTCCAGGTCAGTTGTTTATGACATGAAGTATTGCACATTTTCTTCCATTTTTTCATTCTTTGGATTTGGTTGATTAATGATGTTTCATAGAGTCATTAGCTTACACTTGCCAATTCTAACTTTCAAGGTACTGTTTTCCTCACTAACCTTTGTACTTTCTTTTCCATTTGGCCAATTGTACTTATTGAGGAGTTGTTCACTTCAATGAATTTTTGCATTTCCTTTTCCATTTGGACAATTCCAATCTTTAAGCAGTTTTCTAAGCTGTTGGCTCTTTGTTCATAATTCTCTAGCATCACTCTCACTTATTTTCTCAATTTTTCTTTGACTTCTCTTATATGACTTTTAGGTTCTTTTTGAGCTGTTCCATGAGTTCTTTCTGGGCTTGAAGCCACTTGCTTTTTCTTTTTTGTTCTTTGCCCATAGGTGTTTTTTGACACTGTTGTCTTCTTATAACTTTATATCTTTGTCATCCCTGTCACCATAATAACTTTCTGTGGCCAAATTTTTTTTTTCTTTTGGCCTTAGTCTTTGCTTTTAAATTTGATATCTGCTCCCAGGGTAGAAGCGACTCTATCTCAAGCTTCTAGTCCCAGGGCCTGCAGGCCCTGGCTGTTTACCTGTTTCTGTGCTGATGTTGCCCTGAGGCCCAGGGGGACCTTTGTGTCTGGTGCTGTGTTGAGGGAGTGAGGTGAGGGGTGACTGGTGTTGCTGGGGGCCATAAGGGGTCTGGTATCATATCTGCAGCTGACCTGTGATCCTAGTGGTGGTATCTGGTATTTACTGAGGTTTAGGTGAGCTTTTTTCTGCATTTCCCTGTGGCTCCACTGAAGCACATAGAGGTCTGACCTTTGGAGGATGCCTGTTTGCCCTGGGCTACATTGAAGCATGTGGTGGTTCTCCAAGCTGGTTTCTGCAGGCCATTTTGGCAGGGACTGCCAAGATGCTTAGGTATGTGGAGGAGTCCTGGTGTTGGAATTAGCCTGCTCCACCACCCTGGGGCTTAGGATCTCCCACTGACTGATGAGGTGGCGCTTACTGCTGACTTTCTGGGATACTTCCTGTCCTGGAATATGCTCCTGTTCTGAGTGAGTGAGATGGACTTGGTTTTTTGTTTTGTTTTTTTTTTTTTGTTTTTGTTTTTGTTTTTTTTTAGTGAGGCAATTGGGGTTAAGTGATTTGCCCAGAGTTACACAGCTA
>NW_020940291.1:55049-57771 GCF_900497805.2 Vombatus ursinus | reverse complement strand
AGAAATACAGGAAATGGGGTGCAGAAATCCATCCTGCCCTACAGGAAAATAGAAGGGGAAGGGGATAAGAGAAGGTGGGGAGAGATAGAAGGAAAGGCAGACTAGGGGAAGGGGTATTCAGAATACATGCCATCTTGGGGTGGGGGGAGGGGTGAGATGGGGTGAAAATTTGGAACTCAAAATCTTATGAAAGAAAATGTTGAAAACTAAAAATAAATAAATTTATTAATGATTGCCACTTTATAATATGGTTTTAGATCTGATAGAGCTAGGCCACCTTCCTTTGCATTTTTTTTTTTCACTAACTCCCTTGATATTCTCCACCTTTTGTTTATCCAGATGAATTTTGTTATTATTTTTCCTGGTTCTATAAAATAATTTTTTGGTAGTTTGATTGGTATGGTACTGAATAAGTAATTTAATTTAGGTAGAATAGTCATTTTTATTTTATTAGCTTGGCTAACCCAGGAGCAATTGATATTTTTCCATTTGTTTAGATCTGACTTTACTTGTCTCAAAAGTGTTTTGCAATTATGTTCATATAGTTCATGAGTTTGTCTTGGCAGATAGACACCCAAATATTTTATATTGTCTACAGTTACTTTAAATGAAATTTCTCTTTCTATCTCCTGCTGCTTGGTTTTGTTGGTAATATATGGAAATGCTGATGATTTATGTGGGTCTATTTTATAGCCTGCAACTTTGCTATAATTGTTAATCATTTCAAGTAGTTTTTTAGTTGATTCTCTAGGATTCTTTAAGTATGCCATTATATCATCTGCAAAAAGTGATAGCTAGGGCAGCTCGGTGGCACAGTGAATAGAGTACCAACCCTGGATTCAGGAGGACCTGAGTTCAAATCTGGCCTCAGACACAAAACACTTACTAGCTGGGTGACCCTGGGCAAGTCACTTAACCCCATTGCCTAGTCAAAAAAACGAACAAACCAAAAAACCAAACCCCAAAAGTGATAGCTTTGTTTTCTCATTGCCTATTTAATTTCTTTTTTCTTCTTTTACTGCCAATTCCAATATTTCTGGTACAATATTGAATAATAGTGGTGATAATGGGCATCCTTGTTTCAACCCTGATCTTTTTGGGTCTGCTTTCAACTTATCCCCATTAGAGATAATGCTTGCTGATGGTTTTAGATATATACTGCTTATTATTTTAAGGAAAATTCCATTTATTCTTATGCTCTCTAGTGTTTTTAATAGGAATGGGTGCTGTCTTTCACCAAAAGCTTTTTCTGCATCTATTGAGATAATCATATAATTTTTGTTAGTTTTGTTATTGACATGGTTAATTATGCTGATAGTTTTCCTAATATTGAACCAGTCCTGCATTCCTGGCATAAATCCCACCTGGTCATAGTGTATTACCCTGGTGATAAATTGATTTAATATCTTTGCTAATATTTTATTTAATTTTTTGGCATCAATATTCATTAAGGAAATTGGTCCATAATTTTCTTTCTCTGTTTTGGCTCTTTCTGGTTTGAGTATCAGCAACATATTTATGTCATAAAAGGAATTTGGTAAGACTCCTTCTTTGCCTATTTTTCCAAATAGTTTACATAGTATTGTAATTAATGGTTCTTTAAATGTTTGGTAGAATTCACTTGTAAGTCCATCTGGCCTTGGAGATTTTTTTCTTAGGGAGTTCATTGATGGTTTGTTCAATTTTTTTTTTTTAATGAGGTTATTTAAGTATTTTATTTCCTCTTCTGTTAATCTGGACAATTTAGATTTTTGTAAATATTCATCCATTTCATTTAGATTGTCAGATTTATTGACATACAGTTGGGCAAAATAGCACCTAATTAATGCTTTAATTTTCTCTTCATTTGTGGTGAATTCACCCTTTTCATTTTTGATTCTGGTAATTTGTTTTTCTTTTTTTTTAAATCAAATTAACCAAAACTTTATCTATTTTATTGTTGTTGTTTTTTTTTTTTTTAATAAAACCAGCTCTTAGTTTTATTTATTAGTTCAATAGTTTTCTTACTCTCTATTTTATTAATCTCTCCTTTGGTTTTCAGAATTTCTAATTTGGCATTTAATTGGGGTTTTTTAATTTACTGTTTTTCTAGATTTTTTAGTTGTATGCCCAATTCATTGATATCCTCTTTCTCTATTTTATTCATTTAAGCATTTAGAGATATAAAATCTCCCCTAAGAACTGCTTTGGCTGCATCCCATAAGTTTTGGTATGTTGTCTCATTATTGTCATTCTCTTTGATGAAATTGTTGATTGTTTCAATGATTTGTTGTTTGACCCACTCATTCTTTAGGAGTAGATTATTTGGTTTCCAATTAGTTTTTCACCAGTCTTTCCACAGCCCTTTATTACACTTAATTTCTATTGCATTATGATCTGAAAAGGATGCATTTAATATTTCTGCCTTTCTGCATTTGATTGTGAGGTTTTTATGCCCTAAAACATGGTCAATTTTTGTGTAGGTGCCATGTACCACTGAGAAAGGTGTATTCTTTTCTGTCCCCATTCAGTTTTCTCCAGAGGTATATCATATTTAACTTTTCTAAAATTCTATTCACCTCCTTAATTTCTTTTTTGTTTATTTTGTCTTTAGATTTATCTAGTTCTGAGAGGGGAACGTTGAGATCCTCCTCTAGTATAATTTTGCTCTCTATTTATTCCTGTAACTCACTTAACTTCTATAAGAATTTGGATGCTAGAACCAGAACATTGTACACAGTAA
>NW_020940291.1:46625-55039 GCF_900497805.2 Vombatus ursinus | reverse complement strand
ATCCTATTTTTCCTTATTTATACTTTTCTCTCTCCTTTCACCCTGTCCCTCCTCACTAGAGTTTAGATTCTGACCACCACCTCCCTCAATCTGCCCTCCTTTCTATCAACTCCCACCCCCTTTCCTTTCCCCTTTCTCCTCCTACTTCCCTACAGGGTAAGATAAATTTCTATGCCCAACTGAGTGTGTGTATTATTCCTTCTTTGAGCCAAATCCAATGAGAGCAAGGTTCAAACAATGTTCACCCCCTCCCTTCTTTCCTCTCTACTGTAATCAGTCTTTTGCACTTCTTCATGTGATGTAATTTACCCTATTCTGCCTCTCCCTTTCCTCTTCTCGCGGTACAATCCTTTTTTTCACCCCTTAATTTTTTATATCATCTCATCAAAGTCAACTTATACCTATACCTTCCATCTGTGTGTACTCCTTCTAACTGCCCTAATAGAGATATGGTAGTCAAGAATTACAAGTGTCATCTTCCCATGTATGGAAAACAATTTAAATCTTATTGTATAACATATTATTTTTTTTTTCTTTTCCTGTTTCCCTTTTTACGTTTCTCTTGAGTCTTGCCTTTGAAGATGAAATTTTTTGTTCAGCTCTGGTCTTTTCATCAGAAAAGTTTGAAAGTCCGCTATTTCATTTGAAGTCCATTCCCCTCCCCCTGCCCTGGAAAGATTCTGCTCACTTTGGGTGGGTATTTGATTCTTGTTTGTAATTTCAGCTCCTTTGCCTTCTGGAATTTCATGTTTCAAGCCCTCCAGTTCTTTAATGTAGAAACTGCTAAGTCCTGTGTAAGCCTGACTGTGGCTCCTTGATATTTGAGTTGTTTCTTTCTGGTTGTTTGAGGTACTTTCTTCTTGACCTAATAATTCTGGAATTTGGCTACAATTTTCCTTGGAGTTTTCATTTTGGAATCTCTTTCAGGCGGTGATTGGTGGATTCTTTCAATGACTATTTTACCTCCCAGTTCTAGGATATCAGGGCAGTTTTCCTTGATAATGTCTTGAAAGGTGCTGTCCAGGCCTTTTTTTTTTTAATCATAGCCTTATACAATAGTCCAATAATTCTTAAATTATCTCTCCTAGATCTGTTTTCCAGGTCAGTTATTTTTCCAATGAGGCATTTTACATTTTCTTCTATTTTTTCTTTCTTTTGATTTTGTTTGACTGATTCTTGATGCCTCATAGAGTCATTACCTTCCACTTTCCCAATTCTAATTTTTAATGAATTATTTTCTTGAGTTAGCTTTTGTACCCTCTTTTCCATTTGACCAATTCTATTTTTAAAGGAATTGTTTTCTTCGGTGGATTTTTTCCCCATTTGGCCAACTGTATTTTTTAAAGAATTGTTTTCTTCAGTCAGTTTTTGTACTTCCTTTTCCAAGCTGTTGATTCTTTTTTCATAATACTCCTGCATAACTCATTTCTTTTCCCAATTTTTCTTCTACCTATCTTACTTGATTTTTAAGATCCTTTTTGAGCTCTTCCAAGAGGACTTTTTAGGCTTGAGACCAATTCATATTCCCCTTTGAGGCTTCACATGTAGGCTCTCCGACATTGCTGTCCTCTTCTGAGTTTCCCTGTTTTGAGTTATCACCGTTATGATTAATAATCGTGTATTTCCCTCTATCCTATTTTTCCTTATTTATACTTGAGTTTCCCTGTTGCCATAGTAGCTTTCTATGGTCAGGGCGTTTTTCTGTTTCTTACTAATTTTTCAGGCTATTTTTTTTTTGACTTTTAAAGTTGAGCTCTGCTCCTGGGGCACAGGGGCCACTATCCCAAGCTTTTTATGCCAGGGGCCAGGGGCCTGGCCCCTGGCTTTCCACTCTGGGCCTCAGGTGCTTGCAGCTTACTCATTGCACTGGGGGTGGCCAGGCCTGTTGTGCTGGGGTTCTGGGGCTTGCAATTTGCCTTCTGCAGTGGGGCTGGAGGCCTCACTGCTGGCCTGCTGAGCCAGGACTGAGGGGCATCAGTTGCAGATCTGTGCTGTGGCTAAGGGCTGGCTTGCCTGAACACCGTCCATGCTGTGCCATGCTCCCCTTTAACCCAAGTGAGACAGACCTTTCATAAAGTTCATCTAAGTTATCTTACACTGGAAAATTGTTTTACTCCATCTTTTTGTGGGTTCTGTTGCTCCAGAATCCTTTTAGAGGCTTGATTTAATGTTTCCAAGGGAAACTGGGGAGAGTTCAGGTAACTTCCTGACTTCTCTCCGCCATCTTGGCTCCTAATGGTGGTCATTGTAAAGATATAATCAGCTCACATAAGAAACATCAGGTAGGGTCTAGAGGGCTAGCCTTGGAGTCACTAAGACTTCTTTCTGTTCAAGTCCTCTTTCTGACACATTTTAGCCATGTGATCATAAGTCACTGAAACTCCCCATGCTCCCAAATCCCTTTCTAACAAGATCAGCTGTAGAAGAACTGTAAATCTGTGTCAGTAGAGATTAGTGGAGGGAGTTTCCCCCGCAGTTCTCTACATTGATTAAATTCCTAGTCTGCTGATAGTGGAGATGCAACCTAGGTCAGTGAAAGCAACTTCGAAGGTAAAAGTACCTTGGAATGCTAAGGCAGAAATCACACTTGATGAGGAAAATCATGCTAACATTGCTCAAGCCCAAGAGATGACTTTCTAAATCCCATTATGTTCTGATGCTATTCTTACTAATGATACCTACTTCCAGCATAGGAAATTCAATACCAGCAGCTTGGTGTGACTGAGCTTATGATCCATATTTGATGCAAATAGCCTTTTGTGAGTGACTTAGTGTGTGCCATTTTTCAATTGAGATCAGGAGATTAATTAGGAGCTGATACTCCCACTTACTTCAGATGTCCAGTCAGTGTGGGAGGCTATTGTTTAATTCACTCTCCTTCATTTATCTAGCTATTATGTTTTCACTAAATGTCCTTTACTGCAGATATCCTGGGTCCATCTGATTTTGTCCATGAGACAAAATAACATCACAAATGCAGTTAGCATCATGATATCCCAGAGCTCCACGGAGGCCTGATGGCACCTATGCTATATTTGGGGCTTGTCCAGGATTATTTGTGAAATTAGTGTCTGTGGGAGACCATCTACCCTGTAGCAGCCCACATCTCTAACCTAGGGCACATGGTTCACTCTCTGAGCTGGTTCACTCATTCCAACCTGCCCTTGAGCTAGCAAATCCAGATTTCCAGAGAAGGACCACTTCCATGAGATTCTATTCAGACTCTCTCAGAGTAAGTCTGTGGAGGGGAATATACTTCTCCTTTCAAGTTTTCAGCCTCCCAAGTGATATACTTCTCTTTATATAAAACCAGCCACTCCCAATGATGACACATTTAGATCTTAAACATAATTATATATTTAGCCATAAGGTGAAAGCAACGATAATGACATCCCAGGTACACATGTATTAAAGTAAATGCAGGGATAATCAAAATAGCAAATCTACAATTAACCTGGACCACACTCTTCCACAAATACACTCAGTATCTGTGGGGGCAGTGTGAGTACATTTACAGAAACCTGTCAAGGAGGCATATGAGTGAGGAAAATCCATGTGACTGGGATGTCACAACTCTGGTTTCTCAACTCTAATATAGTCTTTCTGCCTTAGGCATTGTTCTTAAAAGTTCTTTGGTGAACATTACATCTGGGTTGGATGAAGCTTAGTAATTTTAGGCTGACCCTACTTGACTAATACATCAATGGATTTGATATCTCAGCCAAATTAGCCAATTCACTGGGCAACTTCTCTGATCTCAGCCACCAAACTCTGCATCGCTTATCTGAACTAATGCCTCTTGGCGACAGGTGACAGTATAGAGAAAGAGTCTTTAACACAGTTCTAAAATCTGTCCTTTCATCATTCTCTTATCTTTGCACTCAGATTCTGGGTCTTCTCTGTGAATAACCCAACCTTAGCTTAAAGTTGTTAATTCTCATCTGTTTGTGAGCAGATAAATGTATTTGTTCCATATCATAGGACAATTCTGGCATGCTCATTCCCTCAGTTATTAACCTAAAATGATTGAGGTCTTCCATTGTATAGATACACCTCTCTAGAGCACACCATGTTCTTCAAATGCTTCAGTGTTCAGTATCTTGTTGTTCAAAATATGTAACTGCTATCTCAGAACTCTTAGAGTAATAGCTTTTCTTAGAACTTAGGGAGGTCGTAAGCTCCAGAGAAATAAACTGTCAAAACTAACAATTCAGAGACAGTTTTTTTTCTCAGAAGCAGACATATCCTAGATTTCCTCCTCACATTAGGATTAATTATGTCAATCTAACTCTACCTGCCTACCTGCTTTAATGGCAAGAAACATATTAAAGCTTTCTCTCTCTCTGTCTCTTGTCTCTTTGTCTGTCTCTGTCTCTGTCTGACTCTCCTCTTAGTCTCCCTTCCCCTCTTGCCTCCTCTCCTCTCATCTCATCTTTTCTCCTCTGTCCCCTCCTCCCTCTCTCACTTCCTTTCTTCCCTTTTCTTTTCGCTCCTCTCCCCTGCCCTCCCTCTCCTCTCAATTTCTCTCTCCCTCTTCCCCTCCCTTTACCTTTCTTCTTCAAAGCCACATTCTTCGATGTCACTGTCATAGGCCAGACTTGTCTTTCAGAAGATTGTTATTCTGCATTAGCCTAGTTGTTATTGATGTTTTTTCTCTATTGCTTGAATGACATTTTCTGTAATGGTATTTGGAGTCAAGGGCAAAATAGTCCTGCTATGCTATGCATTCAGAGTCTGATGACATTTCATGGTTCTTGACCATCAAAGACTATTTTTTTTTGGGGGGGGAACTTATTGATAGATGATTATGGTATTATATGAGCCCTCCAGTACTCTGACAACCTTTGATGGGACACAATGAATGAGTTAAGGAAAATAAAGATAAAGGAGAAATGGCAACAGCATTATGTATTATGTCAAGTGCATGAAACAGTAGTATAGTCCTGTGTTTCCAGAATGGCAACTGTCCATAGGGCTATTTGGGAACCTGCCATTAACCTCCTCCTTCTCCTTCTCCTTCTCCTCTTTTGACCAGGAGACAGTGAGAAAATACAATGTGGTCCTGGTAAGATGAATAAGGTTGCTGTAAGATGCCTTTGGGGGAGGACAACATTCTGTTTCACACCTCATGATTCAGAAGCACTGCCCTTTCACCCGGCAATGGCCTGGTTAGTACACAGTCCTTAAGAAGCAGGCATCTTGTGGAAACAGTTAATAGGAGCAGACACTCAGCCATTTCACAGCACTATTCCATGGGACTCAGTGAAAGCTGTAATCATCTTCAGGGAGTCATTTCTGTACTCTAAATGAGGAAAGCTTTGCCACCGGGCTGGAGCATGTCCTAGACGTATTGCTGTAAACACCAATTTTTATTAGAGATTCTCAGGGCATATGTTTTTGACATAGTACAGGGATCTAAGAGGAAACGAGCCAAGTTCATAGCATTTGAATGCATGTAGGTGAAGGGTAGCCACTTTTATAAATCTGAGAGTGCTCTTAGAATGTGTATAAAGTTCTTGTCTTCCTTCTCACAGGAGGTAGAGTGATTACAGTTATCTCTTCTACACCGAGATTATCCCCATCGCGGTTTCACTATACTGCAGGTCGGCCTAAGAAATTAAGTGGGAATTTTGGGAGTTTTGAGGAAGTCTCAAATGACACACAAAGGCCAGTAAATGACACAGAAAAAGTTTAGAAACTCAGAAATCCATAAAATTTATGTATAGTATTGTATAACATCAACATATTTTATCTTTTAATACCATAATTCAGACTTCTTCTCTGGTACTAAGGGATGGCCAAAACATTTTATTCAGATTTTCTAGAACGCAGGGACACCCATGCCCCTAACCCCTGAGATGTGGAGTGGATATTTGCATATCCAAAAGTGAATATGTCTAATTTATCCTATATTGAGCTCGTTTGTAAAAAGTTGTTTGCATGGTGCCTCTCCCATTTTTAGACTTTGAACT
This sequence comes from Vombatus ursinus, assembly GCF_900497805.2. Classification (NCBI taxonomy): domain Eukaryota; kingdom Metazoa; phylum Chordata; class Mammalia; order Diprotodontia; family Vombatidae; genus Vombatus; species Vombatus ursinus. The sequence continues at coordinate 49,067 of NW_020940291.1, read as the reverse complement.
CCTTGAGAGCAGGGATTGTCTTTGGCCTTTCTTTGTACCCCATATTAGGCATTTAATAAAGACTTATTGTCTAACTGAAGAAGGATGGAGAAACTTCTCCAGACCTCCACGATCAGGGTACTGTATATACTAAAGAGGAGGAGGAGGTTAGTGACAAGTTCCCAAATAGTCCTTTTTTTTTTTTAAGGCAATTGGAGTTAAGTGACTTGCCCAGGGTCACATAGCTAATAAGTGTCAAGTGTTTGGTCTGAGACTGGATTTGAACTCAGGTCCTCCTGACTTCAGGGCCGCTGCTCTATCCATTGTGCCACCTAGCTGCCCCCCAAATAGTCCTATGGACAGTTATCATTCTAGAGACAGACTTGAGTGCTCTGGGGGACTCTACCTATTGTCATGTATAACATATTTATCGTAGCTTTAAAGTGAAGAAAGAAGCTTTCTTTCCTCCCCCTATTTATCTGACCTCTGTCTCCTTTGCTGGCTCTTTCTCCAGATAATGCCCTCTAACTATAGATGTTTCTCAGGGTTCTGTCCTGGGCCGTTTTCTCTTCTTCTAAACTATATTTGGTGATCTCATCAGCTCCCATGAATTTAATTATCATCTCTATGCTAATGATTCTTAAACCTACCTTTCCTGCCCCAGTCTCTCTGCTGAGCTCCAATCTCACATCTCCAACTGCCTTTCAGACATTTTGAACTGGATGTCCAGTTCATCTTAAGCTCACATGTCCAGAACAGAACTTACTATCTCTCCCCTGACACCCTTTCCCCTCCTACCTTCCTTATTACTCCAGTCTCTCATCATTCCAGACCATGGACCATTTAGCCACTAAAGTAATTTTCCTAAAATGGAGGTCTGATCATATTACCCCTACCTTCTAAAAACAACAACAACAACAAAAAACTTTAGTACCTCTATTGCCTTCAGAATCAAATATAAAACCCTTTGTTTGGCATTCAAAGCCATTCATAACCTGGCCCTCTCCTACCTTTTCAGTCTTCTTACACCTTACTCTTCGTCATGTACTTTTTGATCCAGTAACACTGGCCTCCTGATTATTCCATGAACAAGACCCTCCATCTCTCAGCCCCACGCATTTTCTCTGGCTATCACCCACGCCTGGAATGCTCTTCCTCTGCTGCTCATTCTATTGACCTCCCCGACTTTCTTTAAGTCTCAATTAAAATCTCACCTTTGATAGGAAGCCTTCCCTAACACCTCATAGTTTTGGTATTTTCCCTTTTTATATTATTTTCTACCTATCTTGTATATAGCTTGCTTTATACATATTTGTTTGCAGGTTGGCTCCACCATTAAACTGTAAGCTCCTTGAGGGCAGGGACTGGTTTTTGCCTCCTTTTGTTTCCCTAGCACTTAGCACAGTGCCTGGTACATAGTTTAAAAAATGTTTATTGATTATTGATTAGTTGAGTCAGTATATCTAACAGGAAGAGGAAAAAGGTATGGACCCAGAGGATATGCTGAGGAAAAGACAGCAGAGCCTCAGAGTTGTAGGGGATCACCCCAAGTGGAAGCCCTAGATACTTAAGTAGAGGTCTACCTTGTAGACAGACAGACAGATGATCAATAGATAGTGAATTAGTAAACACATACTCTGTATCAGACACTGCCTTAATACAAATTGTTCGTCCTTCATTTTTAAGAAGACTAATGATATCACAGGGTGGTATTCTGACCTATGAATGAATTGGATTTAAGTGAGGCAGAGTTGCACCCAGTTGTCAGCCTCACTCTCTTTTCCAGAGTCATTGAAGTCTAGTGGCAGGATAAAAGTCAGGACAAGTGACGATGGCCTGAGATGCAGTGGATGACCTTGGTGTCTCTGATGTCTGACCCAAGCTCTAAGTGCTCCAGAGTGCTCCTTCAGCCACCTTCATGGCCATTGGAACAAATGGTTCTCATCTGCCCCTTCTACTGGGGGAAGTCTTCACATGTTTGGGGTAGACACTCTCCGAATTCACCAACGGATTTAAGGCCCATCAGTTACCCTCAACCTGGTGTAGCCTGTCTGCCAAGATGGTTTTACTGGAGCGTGGGTGCTGCACATGCTACAGTTTCTTGGAAATACAAGAAAAACAAAAAGACGGTCCCTTTCCTTAAGGGGTTTACGTCCTAATGGGGGAGTTAGTACACAAAAGAGAACTTGAAGAGTAGAACATGGAAGTCCAGGAGAACTCTGGAGAGCAGAGAAGCAGCTTAACCCAAATGAGGCTTGTTACTGAAGGAAAGAATGAGTGACAAGCATTTTTTAAACTTTTTTTATATATAATATTTTATTTTTCCCTAATTATATGCTAAAACAATTTTTTTGACATTTTTTTTTAAGTTTTGAGTTCTAAAATCTATCCTTCCCTCTTTTCCTGAGACAGTAAACAATCAGATATAGGTTGTACATGTGCAATCATGTAAAACATTTCCAT
>NW_020940291.1:42402-46615 GCF_900497805.2 Vombatus ursinus | reverse complement strand
TCACAATCACATACCACAGCTTGTTTAGCCATTCCCCAATTGATGGGCATCCTTTCAATTTTCAATTCTTAGCCACCGTAAAAAGAGCTACTATAAATATTTTCATACAAATAGGTTCCCCCCCACTTTTTTGATGTCTTTGGGATGTAGACCTAGCAGTGGTATTGATAATGACAGGCAAGTTATAAATATTATAAACATTACTAACATATTATAAACATTACCAAAATGTTATAAACATTACCATGTGCCAAGCACTGTGTTAAGCTCTGTGAATTGAATTAGAAAAATGAGGCAATTACTGTCCTCAAGGATCTCATATTCTTATGAGGGAAGATATCATATATGGGGACAGGTTTCTAGAGAATGGAAAACTTCATCAGAGAAGTCACAGGGTTAATGACTGATGTCGTAGTCACTTGTTTGACACGTTATTTCCAGAAGCAATGTTAGTAACTGATTTGATCACTGTTCACAGAGCAATGGGTAGAAAACAGGATAGAGGGGTGGTAGGTAAAAAATCAGATCATGAATGTGACTGGACAGATGGGTAGATAATATATGCGGGGCATAGTCCATAGGCCAGAGATAATATATCACATCTACCCAGTTAGGACAGTTTGGCCTCAGTGAGGGAGCATTCCCAAGGCCACTTTTAAGCATTTCTTTCAGTGAGACATGGGAGGTTTATGTTCCAAGGTTGAAGCAGAGCTTAAAGACAGCAGCAAAAGAGTCCAACCAAAGATTCTGCACTGTATATGGATATGCATTGTGCTACAAATGTGGTGTCTAAATCAGTGGTGTCAAACTCAAATAGAAATGGGGCCCATTAAACAATACATTAGGATCCCTATGGGTCACATACAGAATTTGAAACCAATAATGCTTATGTTTTATTGTATTTTTAAAGTTAATTTTGTTAAATATTTCCCAATTACATTTTAGTTTGGTTTGGGCATCACTCAGTCATATTAATGGGCACGTGCAGCCTGAAGGTGCAGTCACCTGTGAAGGGGGGTTAGTTTTCTCAAGAAGAGATTCAGGAATTTGTTTATTAGAAACTGAATTTTTGTGGACCAATCGTTATTGTGGTTGTTCAACTGTTTTTCAGTTGTGGCTGACCCTTTATAACCCCATTTGGGGTTTCCTTGGCAAAGATACTGGAGTAGTTTGCCATTTCCTTCTCCAGCTCATTTTTTTTTTTACAGATGAGGAAACTGAGGCAAACAGGGGTAAGTGACTTACTGGATCACACAGCTAGTAAGTATCTGAGGCTAGATTTGAAATCATGAAGATGAGTCTTCCCGGTTTCAAGCCCAGTACTCTACCAACTGCACTACCTAGCTGCTGTGCAGACTGATATTAGGAAGTAAACATGAGGCTGAGAATTAGGGCCCCTCCAACCAACAAAGAACCTAAAACCTGTCTCACCAACATTCCCTGGTTCTTTATACCAGGGCCTGTAGCCCCCTATATAGTAATAAGATTGAAAGAGTAGAGTGTTCTGCCATTTTGGACAGCGGCTCCCAAATGAAACCTGTAATACAGTTCTTGCATGAAGGATATTTGCAGTATATACCTTTATTGTTTGTGAGCTGTCAGACAGATAACTGGGGTTGCTCATTTTCTGAACACCTTGTACATTCATTCATCCAGGGTAGAAGCTTATATGAAGATGGAACCCAGGCATGGCAGAGAGAATACCAAAAGCAAAGAAGGCTGCATATTCAGGGCCCATCCAGAAAAGTTTGCTCTTGGCCGCTCTCCAGTGCCTGAGGAATTGAAAGATCATCTCAGAAGGAAACTCAGTCTGGCAGCTGGTGTGTTCTCACTATGTAATAGATGTGTAGGATTTGCCTGAGGAGCAATGCACCCAACTCTTATCAATGGCTTCTGACCTTTTGGAGAACAGTTTTAGAAAATTGGTCCTTCTGGAATGCAAGATCTCATGAGCCCCCTGAAGGAACTGTAAGTAAATGGCTTTACCCTGGTGTTACATAGCCCGCTGGCCTTGCTCATGGTGATGGAATGGAAGGAGCGGGCAGAGATCTGGATGTATGTGCCTATCAGCCAAGAGCATTAGGGCTGACCAGGTCACCAGTGCCCCGCATTAAGAATCGCCTGGGGGAAGAGTGGTCTGCAAGATAATCAACATCCCAAGTTCAAAATATCCTGGGGGTGAATGTATGGGGGAAGATCTGCAAGGCGGTCAGTGGTTTTCAGTGTTGGGCTTGTGCAATAGCTTCTATCAGAACCTCAGAATTGAAACAGCCACTGTCTTGAGGATCTTATGTTAGATCAGAGGAGAAAACATGTAGCCACATAAATTTAGGGAAAAGGTACAAAGTACAAAGAAGATAATTCAGGGGTTCAAATCCCACAGTAGACATTTATTAGCTTTGTGACTCTGCAGAATTCTTGGGGCCATTATTATCAAGGACATGTACAAATGGATTGCAGAGTCAAAGCTAGAAGGGACCTGAGAAGTCATTGAGCTCAGCCTCCACATTTCGTAGATAAGGAAACCGAGGCACGGAGAGATTAAGTGACTTGCTCAGCATGGCACAGTTAATAAGTCTCTGAGGAGGGACTTGAACCCAGGCCTTCCAGAGTTTAAGTTCAGCGCTCTATCCGCCATCTTGGTGCCTCTATTGCCTCGTCTCTAAAACGAGGATAATGACACGTGAAGCTCAAGTACAATAATGTACACAAAGCACTTTGTGAATCATAAAGTCCACATGTCATTCAGCTGATCAGCAAGTTTTATCAAGCGTCTCCTTTGCACCAGGCCCTAGGATATTAATATAATGAATGACATATCATTCGGTGATATTATCGTTTTGGCTTATCAGCTGATTGGATCCAGATCTGGAAGGGATGTTAGGGGATGTTAGGGGATATCTAGTTGTAGGATCTGAGGAGTCAGAGCTGGGAGACCATCCTCATCCTACAGAATTGGAAACTGAGGCTCGGAGGGGCAAAGTAACTTGCCCAAGGTCATACAGACAGCAAGCAGCCGAAGGAGGCTTCAGATGCAAATCCCTTGACTCCAAATCCAGGGAGGTTGGCACTGTGATTTTTGAGTTTACCTGCATACAAGAGCCGGTTGGCTGTAATATTAGCCTGCCACACTCTGGACCTTGGTTCCCACACTTGGAGGGTGCCTCTCAGGTCTATGGAACCAGCTCAGTCCCAAGCCAAGATTGGGGAAAGATGGCAGGTAGAGAGGATAGAGAAAGGAGAACTGGGGCTGGAGAACCTGAGGCCTTGAGGGTCACATGTGGCATCTAGGCAATGGGTACCCAACCTCTGATAGGTGAATCTGGCAGCCAGGTAACACAGTAGATAGATTGCCAGGCTTGAAGTGAAGAAGCTCTGAGGCTAAAACTGACCTTAGATACTAGCTATGTGACCCAGCGCAAGTCAGACTCTGTTTACCTCAGTTTCCTCAACTGTAAAATGGTGGCAATAATAGCATCTACCTTGCAGGGTTTTTGTGAGGATCAAAGGTGATAATATTTATAAAAAGCACTTAGCACAATGCCTGGCACATAGTTAAGTGCTATATAAGTATTAATGGCTTTATAAGTGTTAATTATTTTTATGCATTATGACTCCTGAAACAAGGACTGTTTTCTGGGTCCATTGTATTATTGTTCGGTTGTTTGAGTTGCGTCTGACTCTTCGTGACCCCATTTGGGGTTTTCTTGGTAAAGATACTAGAGTGGTTTGCCATTTTCTTCTCCGCCTTATCTTACAGATGAGGAAACTGAGGCAAACAGGGTGAAGTGACTTGCCGAAGGTCACACAGCTAGTAAGTGTCTGAGGCTGGATTTCAAATCAGGTCTTCCTGACTCTAGGCCCGGCACTCTATCCACTGTGCCACCTAGCTACCCAAGTCCACTGTACCTTAGAAAATAATAGCTAGCATTTATATTGTTCTTTAAGGTTTGCAAAACATTTTACAAATATTATCTAATTTTATCTTCACAACAACCCTGGGAGGTAGGCCCTTCGTGCTTAGCACAGTGCCTGACATGCAGTGGGTACATGATAAGGGTTTATTGACTGGCTGACCCTTCTCCAACTTATACCGCTGGAAATACTAGGATACAGCTATCATATCCACATGCTCAATCGTCTGCTCTCTGGGCTAAATATTCCCAGTTCATTCAGCTGATCCTTCTATGGCATGGCCTCAATGCCCTTCCCC
>NW_020940291.1:35339-42392 GCF_900497805.2 Vombatus ursinus | reverse complement strand
ATTCAATTTAAGTCACAAACATTGATTATGTTCCTTCTGTGTTCAACACACTGTGCTACACTGCCACGTTGGATTGAAATAGACACTTGAAAAATCCTTGGTGGACTGAGTTGGACAGAATTAGTTTGGGTGCGATCTGACCAGGACAAGTCGGCTTGTCTCTGCTCTAGTCCTTATCCTGATGTCTTTGGAAACTACAGAGTTTTTCAATTTTTTCCTAAGGTCCTACTCCACCACGGAATGGAGGGAACCCTGAGATTGGAAGGCTATTTATTCCACTGGCACTCAAACTCTGGATGAGACTACCAAGATGGAGTATTGGCCTGCTTATGGACTCTTCTTTGTTTGAGGATTATCTGGGCTAAGCCTGGAAAGAATCAATCACAGGAATCTGGCCACAGCACCTTCCTTATGAAGGCCATTTACTAAGGCATGCCTGGGTTGTCATCTTTAGGGCGGCAGGCAGTGTTCACAATGATACGATGAGGCCTCTTCTGAAATACTAAAGCATCGTTATTAGCAGTGACTGCTCAAAGGTCCAGTAGCATCAATTTCACTCTTACTGTATTCAGACCATTTATTGACCATTGTGCAGAATTACAAAGGAACCAATGAGCTTTGCTCCAGTTGATTTTGCTCTCTGGGAAGTTTATAGATCTAGAAACAAAAATACTAGGTCCAGTCAGACATGACCATTCACCATCATGATGTGGTGCTGAAATAACCAAGGAATGTGGGAGAAAATGACAGACTCTTGAGTGGGCAACATGAACAAAACCACGGATATGTTGAATGACAATCTCTGCCCAAGCCATCGTCTCATACCTTATATAGATGTGAAGGCGTCCACTGTTTCATGAAAGCTCTGCTAGTGAGCACTGGCTTGGGTCAATTTTACCATGCTAGAGAAAAGAACACTGGCATTGGATCAGAGACTCCAGGTTGAAATCTTGACTTTGACCCTTACCTGTGTGACCTTAGGCAAGTCAGTTAACCTCTCCAGGCCTCAGTTTCCTTATTTGTTACAGTAAGGGGAGCAGAACTAGATAATTTCTTAGCTCTCTTTTAATTTTAAAATCACATGACTTTACAGTTTGCCGAGTCACAATTTCCTTATGTACAAAATGAGGAAGGTAATACCTATACTACCTATTTTGTAGAGTTGTGAAAGCTTAAGATTACACATGTGAAAACGCCTTACTGCAAGATAAATGTAAGCTGTCATTACTGTCTTCATCATCATCTTCGTAATGATAATTATTGATAACTGATCCTGATCATTATCAATGATTAGTGATTGTTACTGTTTCAAGGGCTTGGGCTATTTTTCAACCTCTGTTAGAGACTTTTGGAAGGATTATTCAAGGTGGAAGGGTTTTTCTAGTGCTCCTCCACGCCTTTCCAAATTTCACCATTCATCATTATCACGTCCTCCTTAGCTGCGGGGCTATCCACTTGTGGAAAGAATGAGAGAGGATGCTCTTTGCCAAGCTGGTCCTGTAAAGGACTTTGTACTTTGAAGTTACCATGTTAAGCAAGTCTTACCCATCACTTTCAGGGCCTCTTTGACTTCCTTATTCCTCAGGCTATAGATCAGGGGGTTCAGCATGGGGATGATGATGCCGTAAAACACAGAGACTACTTTATCATTCTCCTGGGACTCACTAGAAGAAGGCTGTAAGTACATGTAAGAAAGAGTCCCATAGAAAATCGTGACAGCCGTCAGGTGGGAGGCGCAAGTGGAGAAGGCCTTGTGTCTCCCCGCGGCAGAGCGCATCCTCAAGATGGCAGCCAGGATGTACACATAGGAGAAGAACACTACCATCACAGTGCTAACCAGGTTGAAACCCACACAGACAATTAACAGCATGACATTGATATTAATTCTGGAACAGGAAAGGGCCAGGAGTGGGGGCACATCACAGAAAAAGTGATTGATGGTGTTGGAATTACAAAAGAACAGAGAAAAGGTAAAACCTGTATGGATAGAGGCATTCAGGGATCCCATAACATAAGACCCAGCAACGAGCTGGATGCAGGCCCTCTGAGACATGACCACTGGGTAGTGCAGGGGGTTACAAATGGCCACATAATGGTCTATGGCCATGGCCGCAAGAAGGTAACAATCAGCGGTAGCAAATGTAGCATAAACCAACAATTGGATCAGACATCCCGAGAATGAGATAGAATTGTGGGACACCAGGAAGTTTTGCAGCATCTTTGGAGTGATGGCGGAGGTGTAACAGAGGTCAACAAAAGCCAAGTGTTGGAGAAAAAAGTACATGGGAGTGTGAAGGTGGGGGTCAATCTTGATGATCAGAATCATACCAACATTGCCCACTACAGATGTGACATAGACAAATAGAAACACAAGGAACAGGACATACTGCAGGTCTTGGCGGATAGTAAATCCCAGCAAGGTGAATTCTGTCACCATGGTGCTATTTCCCTGGGTCATGACTATAGCAGATATGTCATCTGTGGAAGAGAGGTACAGAGAAAAGTACCAAGAAAAGAGGTGAGCTCATTATGACCCAGGACTAGGGATGAATTAGTATTGAGTTTCTATCCTGATTTTTTGGTGGTTCACATGCTAAGCCTTGTTTTGCAAGGCTAGTATACATAATATGGTTTATTTTCCCCCAACTATTTTGTCTTTGATTTGGATAAGCCACCATCTCATGGGCAAGGGTACTTGAGCCATGCTCCTGTGGTTTGAACTGATAGGTTTTCATAAGTGTGATTAACTGATAAATATTGAACCACAATGATAATAATCCTATGATGATGATGATGATGATAATAATAATTTTATTCTTAACCTGACATCCTTGCAACCCAATAGTAGAAAATAATGATTATATAGTGAAATGAATGAAATATTTTTTTACTAACTTAGAGAATAATAATTACAATGACAATAGCTAGCATTTGTATAGCACTTTAAGGTTTGCTAAACACTTTACAAATATTATCTCATTCAATTATCACACACACAAAAAAAGTAACCAACAACCCAGGGAGGCAGATGCTATTGTTATTATCCCTATTTTATACATGAGGAAAGTGAGGCAAAGAGAAGTTAAATAAGTTATTCAGGGTCACACAGCTGGGATCTGAAGACAGATTTGAACTCAGGTCTTCCCAACTCCAAGTCTGGAGCTTTATCGGCTATACGTAGCTGAAATATCAGACAATTGGACTAGAGGATCTCTAAGACCCTGTCCTGCTCTCTATGGATGGGCCTTTCTGTGAGAACCTTGGAGGGTTGGGTGTACCTGAGCTTGGTCCTTAATTGATGGTTGAGCAGTCATGCTTAGGACTGTTTCTTTTCAGAAATAAACTCTCTGCCTATTTCTGGAGTACACGGGCCAGGGGAGCTAAAGGGACATTTGTAAAAGGTACCAGGAGGGCACACGAATCACTTTCCATGACTGATCTCAGATGGTGGAGCTTCACAGGGATTACCTGAGGTAAGGTGACATAATTTTAAATGAATGCTCCAGAGCTTGCACATCCCAGTGAGGCCTGTACTTCTTCATAGTAGTATTCTTTGAAATTAGCACACTCATTTCATCTGTGGATCTATTACTGCTCAGGCTAAGAGATCAGATTGTAAGCCAGGGCAGCCTAGAGAACCTTTGGCCTATTTGTTGGACTATTCCCTGTCAATGGAGGGAACTCTCTTTCCTTAGCAGCTAGTTGGAACCAGACAAAAATTTGAGCCAAGTCTGGGCAATAAGGTGGGGGAGGAGATCCCTAGGGGGTTATATACCTTTGTGAGTTAAAAACAAGATGAGATTGTGAAGCAAAACAATGAGGCAGATTGACTTGTGGTTGGAAACTTAGCTCTGAAAACCCAGCCAGGGAAAGTTCAGACATGGATAGTCTGAGCAATGGTGTTGGGGGTGGAGTGTGAGTTCCAAGGAAGTGATCAGAAGGGGAAATTGGTCCCTTACTCAATTTGATTGAATTTATTAATGCAGTGCCTGCTTCTACAAGGCAGAGACGAGGCAGTGATGGAGGACACAGAGAGCCTACTTCAGAGTCAAAAAGACCTTGGTTGAAGCCTTATCTTTGATCCATACTGGTTTCTCAGGGCTAGAGGAAATTCTCCATGACTATAAGCAGCAGAGCTGGTGCTACCTGCTCGATAGAGGGATTTTCCTCGCTATAAGTTCCCTATATCAATGAAATCCTAGGTCTTCTCTTCTCTCCCTCAAATAAAGAAGCACAAGGCAGAGGCTGGGCAAAAAGACCAAAAAAGGGGCAACTAGGTGGCATAATGGATAGACCTCTGGCCTTGGAATCAGGAGGACCTGAGTTCAAATCTGACCTCAGACACTTGACATTTACTAGCTGTGTGACCCTGGGCAAATCACTTAACCCCAACTGCCTCACCAAAAAAGCAAAAAAAAAAAAAAGGTGAAACTCTTCCTGCCCTCAAGGAGGTTACATTCTACTAGTGACATGTAACATGACCACATGACATATAGTGCACGCTGGGAGTAAAGGGAACAAAGGAGAGATCATAGAATCATCAACCTGGAGCTAGAAAAGGCTTTGAATGTCAACTAGTCCACCCCCATCATTTTGTAGACAAAGAAACTAAAGGCCAGAAAAGGGAAGTGTCTTACCCAAAGTCACAAAGTAGTAAGCATCAGAGCAGGCAAAAGTTATGGAAACGTTATCTATAAAAAATGTATGACATAACTTTACTCAGTGCATGGTATTTTTTTTTCTAGTCTAGACCTGTAACTTAATCTGTACAGAGTAAAATTCACCTCCCTTCATGCAGATTGACAACTTCTCTATGATCAGTAGTCTTAAAGAGTGGTCTCAGGGTCCTGAGAGGCAGCAGAGCATAGCAGGAAGAGAGCTGTTCATTCCTAAGTTAGGAAGACTTGAATTCAGGTCTTGCCTTTGAGATATACTGGCTGTGTGACTTTGGATCTTGTATACAATAGATGCCTAGTAAATGCTTATTGAATCGATTAGACCTACCTTATACACCAAAACATTTGTAGAACCATTAAATAGCACCATTGACTGCTGGGGAACATTTGGTGTAAAAGTGGGCCAATCAAAGAAGTAGCTGGAGTCAGAAAACCACAGGATGTTGGTTCTAGAGGAAAACTAGGAAAAGAGAATATGGAGTGTTCAAGATAGATGGCATTGTAGAGAGCAACTAGTCCAAATGTCTCATATTGCCAGACCAGAGATCAAAGGCCCCCAGGCAGGCAGAGGCACTTTGCCCCAAGTTGCCCAACAAGTTAGATATAGAGGTGACGGTGGAAGCCAGGTACTGTGGTCCTCTATCCACCTTTCTATCCACTTTCCTAGACCCTAATGCATGCCTCCATGCACAGATGGTGAAAAGAGAAAGGCATTTTTGCATTTAGCAGAAGCTTCTAGAAGCAATGATTTTCTAGCACCCTTTTCGAGATGCCTCTGTCTCAAGCAAATCTTTACCTTTTTCCTTTTAGAATTGATCTGGTCCTTCCTCTAAGGCCAGAAAGTTGCCTGGCAATAGCAGGAAGGTTAATGACTCGCCCTGTCATCAGGGCCTTCTACTCTCTTTTCATCTTGGCCTTGATGAGATAAGGGCCTGGGTGGCCTCAGAACCAGCCCCTTAGCTCCTGGAATACACCATCCTAAGGACAATAGGGTCAAATGCTTCCTCGGTCATCCGGGGCTCTCACTCGGGATTCTCCTGCTTCCAGGAACGCTAAGACAGCATCCTTGCAGGTGCACTGAATGGAGCTATACCTAAGGCAGGCCTATGGAATTGGGACCCATTCTCTTGGGCCTCTCCAGCCCCAGGGACTGTGGAGAGATCAGGAGAAAAATCCTCACTGGCTGCTCTTAGGCTGTCTCGGAGCTGGGCTTCCCAGAGGAGTTTCTATTGCTTTTCAAGGTTCTTCTCAGGGATTTGGTTTGAATAATAATTATAATGAGAGGCAGTGTGGCATAGTGGAGAAAGAGCCAGCCAGTGAACCAGGAAGACTGGGTTCCAGACCCCCCACTGACATATTTTCTGTATGTTTCTGTGCAAGTCACTTGGCCTCTCGGTGTTCCAGATAATTCTCCATGACTTTAAGTTGAAGAAAAGGTGGTGACTTCCACTGATAAAGGGAGTATCCTTACCTGGGAGTTTGCTATACCAGTGAAATCCCCAGTCCAGGACTTGTTGCAATAATTACAGTGTTGTTATCCAGTCATTTCAGTCATGTCTGAGTCTTGGTGACCCTTTTTTCTTGGTAATGATGCTAGAGTGGTTTGCCATTTCCTTCTCTAGCTCATTTTACAGATGAGGAACCGAGGCAAATGGGGTTAAGTGACTTGCCCAGGGTCACACAGCTGTTAAGTGTCTGAGGCTGGATTTAAACTCGGGATGATGGGTCTTCCTGACTCTAGGCCCAGCACTCTATCAGTTGTGCCACCTAGCAGCCTCGATAATTAGAATATCAAATAGTAATTCCATAATGCTTTAAGGATAATTGTTGTTCATCACTATAAGATTGTGAAGGAGGTGGCATAATTATTACCCCAATTTTACAGAAGGGGTAATTGAGGCACAGAAAGGTTGTGATTTACCCTTGACCCCACAGCTAGAAACCATCAGAAGTATGAATTGAGCTCTGGGTTCCTGGCTCCAAGACCATCCTTCTTTGCACCACGCTGCCTGTCATTGAACCACCCAGCTTTGGCATCAATAGGTTGTAGTGGAAATATCTATCAATGCCCCAGAGAGAACACGATTTAGTGAAAAGAACACTCGATTTCAAGGAAGGAGGATGGAGTTCAAAGCCTGTCTCTGCTGCTTATTTCTTGTGTGACCTTGGGCAAGTCATTTCCTCTCTGAACCTCCGTTTCTCATTAGTGAGATGAAAGGGCTATTGTGACAATAAGGTTCAGGATTTCAAGGAACAGAAAAAAAGTGTCCCATCTCAATTGATTTAACTGTGAGGTGTAGCTAGAGCATATCTGCCTGATTAGTGGATGTACACCAGAAGGGAATGAAACCCATGTGACAGAGCTCTGCCATCTTGG